>NW_021604669.1:82726-106365 GCF_004785775.1 Grammomys surdaster | reverse complement strand
CAGGCTTATTCATCTTCCTGACTCTCAAACAAATTAAAGACAAGAAATGATGAGTTCAGAGGTAGACTCTGGAGGTCCTGACCCCACTCCTTTCTTCCAAAGCAGCCTCCATATGTTGGGCAAAGGTCACTAAGTCTAAAGTTGATTTAGCACATCCATACCCAGGGAGAAAGGAGGCTCTGCCGGTGAGCTCTGCCTACCTGGCCTAGACCACCACTCCACAGAAAAGAAGCCCTTGCTGAGCTCACTCACCCTGTCATCCTGTAGAGTGTGTGGTCTCTGAGACATCAGCATCTGCCTGTCTCAGCTAAGGGATCCCATCTTCCCTAGGGCAGGAGCCTCAGCAGAGGACCACTCACAACATCCACAAACTGAAGACCAGGATGCAGGGCTCCCATGGAAATTCTCCAGTAAATGACAAGCAGCAGTTTGCACACTGAGCCACACAAGCAGGAAGCATGTCCTTTTGTGTGCTTTAAAGCCTGTGATTGGCAGTGATCACATGTACATTTATACATGTAGCCGCACAGGACCTCAAAAACATATGTAAACAAGTCCCTGTCTGCACAAAACGAACACAAACAGCAGTGCACAAAGATGTAAACACACACAGAGTCACAGATACAGACAACACACACTTTCATATCTATAAAAAAAGAGAATACATTTACACACATGCAAGAATACACACAGGCACATGCTTGCACACATATGGGCTCCCTGCTTTCTCAAAGGTACATGCTCACACTTTGCCTACAGCTGCAATTTGCATCTGGCCTCCCTGCCAGACTCCATCTGGTAAGTGCCTAACCCATGTGCCTATTTCCCAAAAATATTTTATCAACAAAAGAGTTCCCTCTGACATGGATTGGTGTGCCTGTGTGACTTCCCTTGATAGGACTCCCAGTATTCACTAGTGCCCTCTTTCCAGCCTATCCACTCCAAGTCCCAGGAGCCCCTGCTTAGCTCTCTAAATGTGCATCCAGCTACAAGAGGAGACTCCCGCCTCTCTTACCACCTGACTCAGTCTTGATTGTGAGTCCACAGGAGCTCCAACGCCTTGCTCTCCACCCCTTCCAGCCCAGAACAGTCTGTCTCCAATTGCTGGAAGCAAAACTACCCCCTTCCAAAAGAAGGACTTCATTGCTAGATATCAGGCTGTGACAGAAGCTGTCTGTGGCCCTAAGCCAGTGCCTCCCCCCTTTCCTGGGAAAACTTTGAAACTGGTAGTGAGGAGAGCTACACTCTAGAAAAGCGTATTCAAAGCAGAAGCTTGGGGCAAGAGGCATTCCTCTGCCACCTCCTCGTCCTCAAGCCCAGGATCTGCATGGCATGGTAACAAATCAAGCCATGCTTGGCAGTGACTGGTCTCCACACTGCCACCCAAGCAGGATCTGCATCTTGTATCTGGGCCACCAATCTCACCTCCCTCCTCATTCCCAATGTCCACTCACAGCAAGAAAACACCACATTTCAGGCCACGGAGTTCTCTGTGGGCCACCCAGGGCTCCAGGTGCATCCGACGGGGGAGCATGCTCTCCACCTGGTGCAGCTTCTCAGCATCCTCTGGCAGCATCACAGACACGATCTGTGTTCTTCCTACACTGTACCTGTGGGGTGAAGCACAGAGCCATGCTGTAAGTGGAATACCCTCTACCTGAGCTCCCTGCAAAGCCAGCCCTGTCAGAGTGCTCTCTCATCTCATCCTCTCCTAGCCCTTGCTTCCCCACAGCAGGGCTCTCCCAGTGTCTGCCTGACTCCCCTCCACTTCAGCACCCCAGAACTCTGTCCTCTCAGCAGTGAGCAGTGCCTTTCTCTGTCCATGTGGAGAACCCATGAGTCAGGCCCATAACCTCCTGTGCTCCCACCCCTGTCTTCCTAAAGACCGAATGCCTGGTGCCTACTGGAGAATGCAGCACCTCATACCCTGCAGAGCCTGGGCAACCAGAGAGCAGGAAGCTCTGGTAGAGTTTGACTAGGGGTAAGGAAGTCCCTTACCTGAAAATGGGCCCCAGCTCCTGGAAGACCTGATGCATCTCCAGGTGTAGGTTCTCTTGGCCCTGCTCCCTCAGGATCTGTATCATCTTCAGCCACTTGTTCCTGGAGTACTGTGGGATGGCTTCAAAGGGCTGCAGTGTCTTGGGGGCCAGTGTTGCCATGGTGCCCAGGGTTCTTGTCCTGTGCAGACACTGCCAGGATCTTGCCAGCCACACATCTGCTGTCACCCTGAGAGCCATTGCCATCCTCCCTCTTCCTGGGTTTAGTCCATGGCCTTTTATCTTGCCTTGAGGACACGAATTGCTGACTGATAATGTCACTGCAGGATATGTCCCTGGACTTGCCCTAGAAATGTATTCCGAGTTGATGGCTCTGCTGGAGGTAGAGGAAGGAGGTGACCTTCTCCCTGGTCCTGCCTCTGCAATGCCTGATGATGAGTGGGTCAGGTGCAGACTCTACCTGAACACTCAAAAAACGTCCAATGGTGGTCAGAGCCTTCTTTCTTCTTCCCTGGGTGAGAGCCACCAGATGCACATATTTTATTTACCTTATTGTGGAACCTTGAATGATTCATCCTGACTTAAAAATCACTAGCCAGATTAAGGGGGAGGGGTTTTACTAACTTCTGATTTACAGTTAAGTGTTGGCTTTTAAATTTTCTTATTTCTCTTCAAATTGAGAAATAACAATGAAATCTATTTGTCACAGGGTAAGGAGATGACTTAGTTGGTCAAATATGAGAACTGGAGTTCTGATCTCTCAGAACCTTGTAAAAGCTAGGTACATTAGTGTGGGAGTCTAACCCAGCACTGTGGGAGCTGAGGATGGCAGATACCAGAGCGTGTTAGACAGCTAGTCTACTGTCAAATGTACACGTGTGTGCCCACACACACACACACACATATACACACACAGAGAGACACATACACACATGCATACATACAGGGAGAGAGAGAAAAACAGAGACAGAGACAGAGAAACACATACACATACACAAAACATACACAGTCATACCTCTACCCCACATATGTATGTGCATGTGTGTATACATGTGTGTTTACATATACATTTCTGATGTTTCTGATACAGAAGAGATTTGTTGTTGTTGTTGTTGTTTCCAGACAAGGTCTTTCTGTGTAACCCTGGCTGTCTTGGAACTCACTTGTGGACCTGGCTGCCTGCTACCTGTTTTACAGCTGCTTGCTACCAGATTCCATTAAATCACAGATGGTATAGCTGCCTTGCTCCCAGAAATCAAGCTATGCCACTGCTGCAAACAGGATCCTGAGAAATTTTAAGAGCCAGTACTTAAATGTAAATCAAAACAGTTAGTAAACCGATGCCCCCTCCCTTATCTGGCTAGTGATTTTTAAGTCAGAATGAATCATTCAAGACCCCATAATAAGGTAAAATATGTGCATCTGATGGCTCTCACCCTGGGGAGGAGAAAGAAGGTTCCTGCCATGAAAGAGTAAATAGATCCAGTAAAAGATGGGATGGGCACAAGCTCCGCCCTCTTCCACAGAGCTGCAAGATGAATCTCTGGTCTTATCCAATATCTGGGTTCTCGGCAGAGAGTTCACAAGTGCTAGTTCCCATTTCCACTCTGAAAAGCTTTAGAAGTCAGGTATTTCCTTTGCTCAGGGGGTGTCTCTGAAGGTTCTCTTTCAGACTTTCCCTTCAGTCCCACCTCCTGTATGTCACAGCTGCCTCTCGTATTCTACTTTAAGCTTCTGATGGAGCCATTCTCCAGACTTTTGAAGGGAAGTCTCATTTTCCCCTTCAGTTCCAGTGACGACAGCTCTTATCTTCTGACCTGACTTTCTATCCCTTCCCTCATCTCCCCACATAAAGGCCCAATCATAACCACTGTAGCGTCCAGGTTCCCTCTACTAATACAAGAAGTGAATCTTTATGGCTTGCTTCCAGATGAGGTACATTTAGAGCCCATCAGAGAAGCACAGATAAGTGAGATCCTCGCTTCCTGATTTCCCTAGCCAGCAGCTGGTGCCTGCTTGTCTAGTTGCTCTCAGTTCATCTTAGGATTGAAGAGTTGCAGACAGCCTGCTACATGACTGAACCCATGTAGAAAAAGGAGAGGGAGGGGAATCTTGAGCCCCAGGAAGTCAGGGATTTTGGATATCAGGCTATGCTAGTTCAGCAAGGGATGATTGTAACTCTTTGGCATACCTGCCTTTTCAGAGGAAAGACAGTAGGAATAGATTTTAGTTTAAGAACTATAGAAAGCACTATTTCATGCCTGTTACTTTTGCATTTTCTCTACCCTGATACTCCTGCAGAATCTTACAATAAAGCTTATCTCGTGTTCTCTAGTACAAGGGCAATGAGGTCCAGGTTAGTGAGGCTCTAGAGGAGAGTAAGGCCTTTGCTGTGAATGAAATCAGAGACTATTGTAATATAGTCTAGGAAGTATCTGTTTCTGCTCATGGATTGGAAATTTGAATGTGGCCAAATCAAGAGTAATAGACTAAGTTGTCCAGTGAAGCTATTTCAAGCAGCATACCATCCAGGCAGGGTGGGTTCCTCACTGTTCTTACTCAGAGTTATAGTGGGAAAAGCAGAAAAAAAAAATGTGAAATTTTGAATTTTTGGTGAAAGAAAGGGGGCACAAACAGAATTAATGTTGCACCCAGGGGAGACAAGTTTAGTTTGGTCAAAACAGGTATGTCTGTTAGAGAGAGCGGCACAGAAGGAGAAACCTCACACTTGCACTTGAAGAAGAGGAACAGCATCTAGAGGCTAAGACCCAACACTTGGAGAGCTTAAAAGTCCAGTCTTCTCTGAGATTCAGAATAAAATGCAAACTCATTTGGAAAGCTTTCATTCCAAAAGAACGAGACTTTACAGAGAGTTCCCAGGACATTCTACTCCAGCAGATCCATCTAGGAAAAAGTTTTAACAGTTTCATTCAAGGAGATGCTGGGATAGAAAGGACCTGTGATGGTTTGTAATATGCTCAGCCCAGGGAGGGGCACTATTAGAAAGTGTGGCCTTGTTGGAGTAGATGTGTCACTGTGGGTGTGGGTTTTAAGACCCTCATCCTAGCTGCCTGGAAGCCAGTATTCTGCTAGCAGCCTCCAGATGAAGATGTACAACTCTCAGCTCCTCCTGCATCATGCCTGCCTAGATGCAGCCATGTTCCAGCCTTGATGATAATGGACTGAACCTCTGAACCTATAAGCCAGCCCAAATTTAATGTTCTTTTTAAGAGTTGCTTTGGTCATGGTGTCTGTTCACAGCAGTAAAACCCTAACTAAGACAAGACCCTTGGCTGTACCTCAAGTTGGCAGCAGAACTTTGGCATCATCCACATGATGTTGATTTTGTAGGCATACAGCATGTACCAGTATGTAGGTGAAAGAGGCTTGTGCCAAGTTTCCAGAAAGTTGCTGACTCCAGACAATGTAAAACTCTTGAGTGGGCTGTGCAGGAAGCAGTGAGGAGGAATCCTAAGTTACAGTGGAGACCTTAGGATATAGGAGATACCAGAAACGTGGAAATGTCTGCCAAGGAAAGCTATAGGTGCTGAGTAAAGATAACATGCTACAATCAACAGACATAGAGAGGTAGGGCTTTCCAGGCCCTCTGAGTCCAGGTGATGCTATCTTGAGCTAAAGATGCCAACCAAACATGACACTTAAGCATTTAATGTTTTCCCTGCTGAACACCAGTCTTGCCTTGGCTTGATCTTCGTTAGCTATGTCCCTATGGTGGTTAGCTTTCATTGTCAGCTCGACACTCCCTTAGGCCACCTGAGAAGAGGATCTCAATGAGGGATTGTCTACATGTGGTTGGCCTGTGGGCATGTCTATGGGTGAATGTGTCTTAATTAAATTCATTGCTATGGGAAGACTCAGCCTTCTGTGGGCAATACCATTCTCTAGTCAGGAAGCCAAAGCTGTGAAGAAACATGCTGAGAGAAAGCAAATGAACAATCATGCACTTGCTTCAGCTCTTAATGGTGGATATGATGTGACTAAGCCAAAGTCTATTCCCTTAACGACAGGCTGCAACTTGGAATAATAAGCCAAAATAAGAAAATTTATCACAGCAACAGAAATGAAACTAAGGCAGTCCCAATTTCTCCATTTTAGAACAGGGACAGTACTCTGAGTCTTTGTATGTGAGAAGTGTGTCACTTGGTGCTTTATTTTTATAAGAGATCACAGTTAAGAGATGGCCTTAGATTCCAGAAAGAGACTTTGAGCTTTTGAACAGTATTGTAGCTAAGTCACAGGGACTTTTAAAGTGAATTGGAAACCCTTTGAATTGTGAGCTATGGGCTTTTTTGGAGTCAAGGACAGAGTGCTGTGGCTTGGCCATGAAATATCTCCACAGGCTCGTGTATTTGAACACTTGGTCTTCAGCTCATGGCTCTGGACTTGGAGGTTGTAGAATGTTGGAAAGGTAAGGCCTAGCTGGAGAAAGAGGAAATCTGGAGGAAAGGCCTTAAGATTTATAGCCTGGCCCATCTGTGTTTTATGTATGTTTTCTATTTCCTGTTCCAGCAAGATGTAAGGAGGTGAGAAGTCCAAGCCTCAAGCTCCTTCCACCATAGAGTCACCTGCTCCTGTGCCTTTCCTACCACAATGAACTGTATCCCTTGTGAGAGTTAGTTTTATTAACTTTACACAATCTAGGGTCACCTGTAAAAGGGATCTTGATGAGGAGTTGTCTGCATTCGGTTGGTTTCTAGAAATGTCTATGGGTGAATGTCTTTATTAAGTTCATTGATGTGGAAAGACCCAGTCCACTGTGGGCAGAACCATTAACTAGGCAGAGAGTCCTGCACTGTATAAAAGTGGAGAAATCAGGTTGAGCACAAGCAAAGCAAGCAAGTGAATATATGTAGCATCTGTTTCTCTCTTACCTTGTGATGTACCAGCTGCTTGAAGTTTCTGCCTTGACTTACCCACCATGATGGACTGCAACCTGAAATTCTAAGCTAAAATAAACTCTATACCCCTAAGTTTGTTTGTTTGGGTTTTTTTTTTGTGTGTTAAATGTTTTATCACAGTAATAGAAATGAAGCTAGAACAGTTTTCAAGCCATGAACTGAAATAATTGTCTCCCTTTTAAGTTGCTTTTATCAGATCGTCTGAAAATGTAACAAGAGAAGTGGTTAACACACATACTTAGTTCACATGCAACTGTTTTTCTGGTGGGAAGTTAATCTGCTCTTTTGGCAATTTGTCAATATACAACACAACACAGGTTGACATTTTGTAAGTCTGTAGAATCTATCCTCTCTGCTGACTAACATTGTGTGCCTTTGGCCAACAGTTGCCTTGTCCCAAGGCCCTAACCAATGGTTTCTACTGTTTTTCTACTTTCGACTTTTAAAAAAATATTTTAAGAATTATCTATTTATTTTTCGGGAAGCAGAGGGGAGGAACCTGGGTAGGAGAGGGAAGGGGGAAGGGAAAGGGGGAACATGATCAGGTATTGGGGGGGGTAGGGTGGGAACAAGAGAGAAGCCCTGAGGGCCAGCAGAAAGAATGGAACCTCTGGGGTGGGAGGTGGGAGGACCCTCCAGAATGTACTGAAGATCTGGGAAGTGAGAGACTCTTAGGACTCAAATGGAGGGACCTTAAATGAAATGCCCTACAGTGGGGAGTGGGAACTCGTAGAGTCTACCTCTGTTGGGAGCCAACACCTAGCCAAAAGCGGCTATCATCTTTGCAACCATCTCGAGCCATGTACCCTGACAAGAGACTTGTTTTCAACAGCCCACAACAGCTGAGCACACTCTGATAAACATCTTGTTTTTCTTACATATCTTGTTTTGCTGTTTAGTGCCGCCTGCAGCTAGGCGCACGTGGTCTCCATGCTGCTGGGCGCATGTGATCTCCTCACTGCTAGCTAGGCGCACGTATGCAAGGCACATGACATAGTGCCTTCAGCTGTGCTTGTCCGCGAGGGCAAGGCACGTGGTAAAGGGTATAAATACCCAGGATTTCCTTCTAGTAAACAAGACTTGATCAGACTCCCTGTCTTGTCTCCATTCTTTGTGTCTCTGTCCCCACTCTCTCTCTTGCTAGGCCCTGACCCGCGGACCAGAGCAGCAGAATGGGCTGTTACAAAATGGCCCCCTGAACGTGAGGCAGCTCAGGCGGCTACACACCTCCAGTAGAAAGGTGGAGGGATGGGGTTGCCATCCCACAGTCAAAAATTCTGACTTAGAATTTTTCCTGTCTAAAAGAAATGCAGGGACAAAAATGGAGAAGAGACTAAGGGAAAGGAGGTCCAGTGACCCGCCCAACTGGGGATCCATCTCAAGAGATGGCTCCAAGGCTTGACGCTATTATTGATGCTATGTTGTGCTTCCAGACAGGAGCCTAGTATGGCTGTCCTCTGAGAGGACCAACAAGCAGCTGACTGAGACAGATGCAGATACTTACACCCAACCAATGGACTGAAGTCAGGAATCCCTGTGGTTGAATTAGAGAAAGGCTGGAAGAAGCTGAGTAGGAGGGCGACCTCATAGGTAGACAAGCAGTCTCAACTAATCCAGACCCCTGAGATCTCTCAGACACTGAGCCACCAACCAGGCAGCATGCACTAGCTGGTCCAAGGTCCCTGACACCTATACAACAGAGGACTGCCTGGTCTAGCCTCTGTGAGAGAAGATGAGCCTAACCTTTGAGAGACTTGAGGCCCCAGGGAATGGGGAGGCCTGTCAGCAGGGGTGAGAGGCATTCTCTTGGAGATACTAGGGAAGAGAAATGGGATGTGGAACTGTGGGAGGATGGACCAGGAGTGGGTAATGATTGGACTGTAAAAAAATAAAAGTAATCTTAAAAATTATGTATTCATTTTATATATGTGAGTACACTGTAGCTGTCTTCAGATACACCAGAAGGGGGCAGCAGATCCCATTACAGATGGTTGTGAGCCACCATGTGGTTGGTGGGTATTGAACTCAGGACCTCTGGAAGAGCAGTCAGTGCTCTTTAACAGGTGAGCCATCTCTCCAACCCTCTACCTTTGGCTTTTTAAAGTGTAGCTTTCTTCAACTTACCTGGTCCTTCTATGCCCAGTCTTAGTTTCCCTGTGCTTCACTTGCTTTACCTAATATAATACTCTCTAGGTCCTTCCAGTTGATGCGAATGCTATGCTTCCTTCCCCACTTTGCTCAAGGTAAGTAGTATTCCCTTATGTATTGGGCCACTTTTATTATTTACTTACTTACTTACTTACTTACTTACTTACTTATTTGTTGGTTGGTTGGTTAGTTTGTTTGGTTGGTTGGTTTCTTGAGACAGGCTTTCTCTGTGGAATAGCTTCAGTTGTTTTGGAACTCACTTTGTAGACCAGGCTGGCCTCAAACTCACAGAGATCCTCCTTCTTCTACCTCCTGAAGGGCTGGGGCTAAAGGCTTGTGTCACCTATTGTCTGGCTTGGACTATTTTCTCTACTGACTAGTTCTTGGCTCTGTGAACGATGCTACGATTAAGAAAGATCTACCTTTGACATAAAGATCATGCTTCCTTTGGGTGTGAACTGTGAGATTGGTGCATGACTGAGGATGCTGGCCTTGCTTTCTGAGGTCCTCCTGCTCTTCCTCGTGGCTGTGACAATTTGCTTTCCCACCAACTGTACAGAGCTTCCCCTTACCTCCTCCCTCCCTCCTCAGTGCTTCTTGTCTTTTGTCACTCTTGCAGCATCAGGGGTTTCTCGCAGTGGGTTGAGTTTGGATGATGAGTAGGGTTGAATGTCTTTTATGTTTCCTCTCTAATTTGTGTGTCTTCTCTAAGACTATCTGCTCAGATCCTTTGCCCGTTTGCTAACACTGTCATTTGTTTTCTTGCTAGTTGAGTCGATTGAACACTGGGTTCCCCAGTTGGTGGTGCTGTCTTTGAAGGCTATGATACTTTGGAAGGTACATGGTCTTGCGTAAGGATATAGGGCTTATAAAACATGTGGCTCGCTTTTCTTTTTTTCCTTCCAGTCTCTAGATTGTCTCTACAGCCATTGGTCGGTTCCTTGTGATCCTATGGGTATTTTTAGTTTACTATACTTCTGTTTGTGGAGTCAAAGCTGTGTCGTGGTCTGATTGCTATGTAGAAGCATGAGCTTGGAGTGAGTTTCACTTAGAGGCTGGCTATGGTGTAAGGAATCATGGATCAGTGCCCCATGACAAAGGTTGAAGAGAAGTGACTGATTTTGGTTTCTGCTCCCCTACTACATGACATACATGTCAGTCAATGTAGTCGCCTGTATATGCTGCTTCACGAAATTCATAGGCCAGGAGACTTAAACCAGACATTTGCAGATGACAGCTCCAGCTGACGTGTAGTCCAAGATCAAGAACACTGATATAAAAGAAGCCTCTTTTATAGACACATAGAATGAAGCTAGAGGTAAATACTACAAGTGAGGATGGAATTTCTCAAATTCAAATAATATATTAAATGCATACTGGACACCAATAATTAAAAGTAGGAGCTGGGAAATCAGAAAATGTCTAACCTGGAAGGAAATTAAAACATAACACGGTAAAACCCAGTAAGTAACAAAGTCGGCACCCAGAGAGAAATTCTACATGTAGATCGTTAACTTTGGTTTCTATTCAACTTTTTATGTAATCAGTTTTCACTTCCCTGGCTAGTGTATTGCTAAGGGGTATTTTGAGTGACCATGAGTGAAAAGTTTTTGTCTGAGGAAGTTCAGTCTGGATGTGCAATATTCTTGTCACACTCCTAAACGCAACGATCAGCTCAGAGCTTTGTGAAGTCTTTGGGGTTTCCCCAAGTATAGAGCCGCATCCCTAAGTGGAAACTGAGATGAGCCACATATGTAATGTCACAATGGAACCAATATTTTGTGCACTGACTTAAAAGATATTCATATTAAAAAACTAATCATTACAACACATAAGCCAGTTGCTTTGAGATAGCATGTCACAAGCGAAGGACAGACAGAGGAGGTGACTCACCTTGTGACACTTAGGAAATAGAAGAGTGGAGTCTGGGATCCTAACAGCCCCATCAAGAAGCCCAGATTTTCTTTCACTGAGCTATACCCTATAAAAATCTCACCACCTCGCAGTAGTGCAATGCCTTGGAACCGTTTTCCTTGGTGTTAGAAGACTATGAGCCACAAGCACCCCCTGCTTAGCAGATCATATTGGCTCTGACTGTAATGGGAAAAGACTTCAAACTGGGACTTCAATAACAGAAGTTTATTTTTCACAGCTAAGGAGGTGGCTGATGGATGGAGCCAAGAGTACAAGAATTCCAACTGCTTTCAATGGCTTGCAGAAGACTGACGTTTTGTCTTCCACATGGAGGCTGTCTCTCTGGGCCTGTGACCTCACTCTCTTCTGGGGATTGGATTAGGCACAACCCAGTAACCTCATTTCACAAAAATGACCTCGTTAAAGGCCCTGTCTCCACACTGCCTCATTCTCAAAGGCCCTAGACTTTGGAATTTGCCACATACAGCTCAAGTAGATGTGCTTCAATGCTGAGCACAGAAGACCCTGTGAAGCAGTTGTTCTTGGCCAAAACGCTTTGCCTTACATTCTTGCAACTGAAAGGAAACCTGAAAAATGTTCATGTTCTGGGCCGCTTTCACAATTCAAGAGAATAAATCTTTGTCCAAGCGGCATGCGCTGGTAGAAGTCAGTCAACACCTTGACCTCCTGGAAGAAGTCATCCATCCTTGTAGGAACTAAACACACGATCAGGGTTCCAGCAAGTCCTCTTGCCTGCATCTCTGATGTCACCACCACTTAGTCCTTAGCAAGTGCCACTGTGCCTACTCTTATAAATGCTGTAGTCACCAGCTCATATATACCAGCTCCACTGTGAAGCTGCGTCTTCAAACAAAACACAGAGATATCTGACTATCTATCATCTATAATCTATCTGCTATCTATTATCTATCATCTGTCTATTATTTGTCATCTATCTATAATCTATCAGCTATCTATTATCTATCTATAATCTATTAACTATCATCTATTATCTATCTATCTATCTATCTATCTATCTATCTATCTATCTATCTATTATATACCATCTGTTGTCTATGCATCTTTCTGCCCCCACAAACCCATATGTATGTGTGAAGATGTTTTTGTGGCTCATGTCGTAATAATGGAGAACATAAGGAAGGGATTGACTTCTGGTTTTACTCTGAGGCCCTTGGAAGGCCATGGACACCTAGAGTGACCTTTGGAAAACATAGGGAAGGCCACCCAGCAGAGACTGCTTGTTGCCACCAAGATACCCCCAATCTCTTCACCTGCCTTGCCTGTCCCTGATGCTGGAGGTCTTCAGCTGTGAACCTTGTACAGATTTTAAAGGATGGACATCCCCCTAACCCCACCACCCCCAAAAAAATTCTGCTGGCAGAGAAGTGTGACCTTGGGTGTCAGGACAGAGGTAGCCTGGTGGCCTGACTAGGATGCAAAAGTGACTAGCTGACAGGCCGGAAAGTGAGGACGGGGCTGGAGCTGGGCATCAAGACAAAGCGGTAGACCATCTGCACATCCTCTTGCCTCAGTGTCTCCACCTGGAAGGATTTCAGTATCTGGAACACAAGGTGGTGGAGGGGGTCCATATGGCCTCTTCAGCAGGGTATAGCACCAGCCCATTTACTGCTAAACTGTTTAGTGCAGCCACCATGCTGAAAATAGGACTTCCTGTGGAAGTCTGAGGAAATCAGCCTGCTCTAGAGACCTCATCAAACACAGGAAACCCAGTTAGACCCTGAAGGCCTATGCTTTTGTTCCAAATACTGCCTATCACCACCCCATATCTCACAAGCCCCACCCAGAGCTCTCACGTGGTGAAGCAGGAGCAGCATCTCCACCTCTGCCAGGCGCCTCCCCAGGCACTGGCGCATCCCAAAGCCAAAGGCCAGGTGCTGGAAACTCCTTTTCCTCTCCAGCCAGCGCTGAGGCATATAGCGTTCAGGCCTTGGGAACACTGCAGAGTTTCGGCCCATGGAGTACAGACTCACACTGAGGACTGTCTGTGGGCAGATGCCAAGGACGAGGTCAGCTGCCTCTTTGAGGTAATGCAGGGCAGGGCAATTGGTGGTGTATGAAGATCACTCACCCCAGCAGGGATGTGATAGTTCTGAAGCACCAAGTCTGAGCTTAGAATTCTCTCCAAAAAGCCGCCAACAGGATAGAGCCTGAAGATGAGGAAGCAACAACAGAGGCCTCAGATATGAACTGCTTCTGCTGTCCACATCTGCACCTTTCTCCCTCAGATCCTCCAGGGGTGTCGTTCCTGGATCTGCTGAGCTCAGCCAACAACCTCCAGAGGAACAATAGCACCCAGCCATAGGAAGAAGAGCAGAGAACATGGACCCAGAAAAGAAAAGAGAGAGTACTGAACAGCAGGGAAGGAAAGGCAGCCAGCACCTACCTCAATGTCTCTTTAAGGGCAGCCCTCAGCAAGGGTAGGTCTGACATGGCCTTCTGGGGATTTGCAGTGATGCTGGCCTCAGCTGCCAGGCTCTCCTGCCTCAGGGCCTGCTGAACATCTGGGTTCCGAGCCAGCTCAAAAAGGGTCATTACCAGGGGGATTGCTGTCTGTAGGAGCCAGAGAGCAGTCTCAGACACACCCCCCCCCAAGGGCATCGCTACTACAAAGATGCCCTTCCCTAGGGGAAGTGCATGGACATAGCAGAATAAGGACCCAGGGAGCTGTGACCTTTGCCCTAATGTTTACCTGGATTCCTTGCTCTAATTCCTGAGAGACAGGCCACAGACATCCCAGTCCTGGTCACTGTCTAAGTACCTTCACGGTCTGGTGCTCACAGCCTGCTCTAGTACACAGTGATACCTGGGTGTCTCGTGGGGACACAGCCACTGTACATTTTCTAGTTCCTGAATGACAATGGCTGTCCTCGGTCTCCTTAGCACTTACCTCACTTCCCAGGCCTGAAATAGGTCCACGTTCTCCACCCTACCTCTTCTTGCTTGAGTGAGAGCCTCCTGAGTAATCCCCAAGACTCTCTATCCAGATTGCCTCTTTTTATGGCACAACCCACAGAAACAGCCTCTGAAGTCTCTCACTGATGTCACCAGCCTGTCTTGGTGTTCGACTTGGGCATCCTGACTCTGTGTTCATCTAACTTGTTATAAATCCTGATGCATGGCTCTTCTGGATGGAACCCTCCCCCTGTTGACCTCACCTATCTCCTCGTCTCTTGCCTTAGGCAGCCAACCACCTGCCTCACCCCCATACATATAGACACACACCAGCTCCCCATGAGCCTAATGTTGCCAGAGCAAATGCTGATGCCCTGTAGGCTCGTCTTTCATGAACTCACTGATCTCTGCCTGCTCGCCTAAAGACCTCTCTCTTCCTGGGATACCTCTAGGTACAGCCTTCAGTCAAGGGCAAGAGGCTCCTGGGAGAAAAAGCCTGGGAATGGAGTTCATAAGAAATGCCTTGGGGAACACAGACAAGGACTCCCAGGGGATTCCCCACAGCATGGCCTGACCGTGTCTACGCTCCCAGCGGTGAGCTCCATAGAGTTCGCTTTGATGGCGTCGAGAGGCAAAGCTCCCTGAGATATCAGTTCTGCCACAATGCCACTGTAGGTCTGAGGATTACCGAGTCTGAGCTCCTGGTGCACCTTCCAGATACATCTGTTGGCTAGAGATGTGAGGTGGGAGCTTGAATACAAACAGCAGCCGCTGCCCTGTTGTGCATCCCACCCTCATGACCAAAGACAGTCACTACTCCCTCACTCCCCCTCCCCATTATCTCTGGGTCAGTTCAGTCATGGGCTTGGTAGGAACATGTTAAAAGAGCAGGAAGCAGCGGTTGCTGTCGTTTGAAATGAGCCCAGTGTAACCATGAGTAAAGATAAATGGTAATTAGGCTGACTGGGTATCTCCTGCCCCATGGCACGGCCCAGGACAGCAGCCCTCACCATATTCAGAGATGACATCCCAGGCATCAAAATGTTCTTTCCACACCCGGGTGCTTGTCCAGCGAGTCAGGCTCTTGGGTAAGAACAGGAGCTGTGTGGTGGACTTGAACATAGAATGCAAGGCATGGATGAACTTCAGGCTACCAGGGCTCAGGTCATGGCCAAGGAGACCCAGCCGCTCTCCAAAAAGAGCAAAGCTGCTGGCTGCAGAAGGAATGGTACCTCTGAGATAAGGTAATCCCTGTCATCAAGACTGCCTTGGCTCTCCCTCCCAGACATGCCTCCCTCCCTGACTCTCTTAAGTTGAGACTCTCCCCTGGCCACACACCTTCTATAGTGTAGTTGAAGAGGCTTTGCTGTACATCCATGGTAAGGCTCCCACGAGCATTCTGAAGCACTTTCTTTTTCAGGGTCTCCAAGAAGTCCCTCGCTACCACGTCCACCATGGGGACAAATTTTTGAACGGCTTTTGGTGACAGCACATTTGGGTTCAGCCGCAGTCGGTTAAAACGCCATTCTGCCCCATTTCTGCAGGACACAGAGCAGAGCTACAGACACCTCCAAGGGAAGACCTCAGGCTTATTCATCTTCCTGACTCTCAAACAAATTAAAGACAAGAAATGATGAGTTCAGAGGTAGACTCTGGAGGTCCTGACCCCACTCCTTTCTTCCAAAGCAGCCTCCATATGTTGGGCAAAGGTCATTAAGTCTAAAGTTGATTTAGCACATCCATACCCAGGGAGAAAGGAGGCTCTGCCGGTGAGCTCTGCCTACCTGGCCTAGACCACCACTCCACAGAAAAGAAGCCCTTGCTGAGCTCACTCACCCTGTCATCCTGTAGAGTGTGTGGTCTCTGAGACATCAGCATCTGCCTGTCTCAGCTAAGGGATCCCATCTTCCCTAGGGCAGGAGCCTCAGCAGAGGACCACTCACAACATCCACAAACTGATGACCAGGATGCAGGGCTTCCATGGAAATTCTCCAGTAAATGACAAGCAGCAGTTTGCACACTGAGCCACACAAGCAGGAAGCATGTCCTTTTGTGTGCTTTAAAGCCTGTGATTGGCAGTGATCACATGTACATTTATACATGTAGCCACACAGGACTTCAAAAATATGTGTGAACATCCTAGTCACTCTGGGCATTAACCCGAGAGAACAGCCATACACACGGAGGCAAATACACATTCCTTTAGAGAGTCAAGTCCTACATCTTGACACATCCCACTGTCATGCTTTCAAATAAATACAAGTCAAGTACCACAAATATACACATACAAGACATGTGCATACAGCTCTGCCCCATTGCCTGTTGAATATTTCTTTGCTTCCAGGGGATTTCAGACAAGGTTCCAAGGTATTCATTTCTCTAACCATTACTGAGAAAATACTGCTCTTTATTTGGTCTCAGGTAGCTGTCCACAACCTTCCTTTTTCATTCCCAGCAATAATAACCCCTTTGCAGCTCATACATTCTAAGCCACTAAGAGCCCCTCTCTCACCATCTTATTCAGTGTTTGATTGTGAGCCCACAAGAGCCACTAATTTCTACTTCCTACCCCTTTGACCCCAGGATGGTCTATCACAAATCTCTGTGAGTGGAGCATACCCTAGGGAAACAAAATGGTATTGCTGGATATCAGGCAGTGGAAGAAGCTGATTATGGCCTTGATCCAGAGGTCTCCCACCCCCACCTTCCTGGGACAGCACTATAACCTATTGGAAGGAGACTGGGAAAGGCATGTTCAGAGCAGGTGCTGTTTGGCCATCTCCCTACTCACAGATCCCCAAAACCTCCATGACATGGTACCAACTTATGCTTGTCAGGGACTGGTCTTCAATCCACCCCAGCAAGATCTGCATCCTGGGTTCAGGACTCCAATCTCACCTCCCTCCCCATTTTTAATGTCCACTCACAGCAAAAACACACCACATTTCAGGCCACGGAGTTCTCTGTGGGTTACCCAAGGTGTCAAGGGCATGCGGCAAGGGTATATACTATCCACCTGGCATAGCTTCTCAGCATCCTCTGGCAGCATCACAGACACGATCTGTGTTCTTCCTACACTGTACCTGTGAGGTGAAGCACAGAGCCATGCTGTAAGTGGAATACCCTCTACCTGAGCTCCCTTCAAAGCCAGCCCTGTCAGAGTGCTCTCTCATCTCATCCTCTCCTAGCCCTTGCTTCCCCACAGCAGGGCTCTCCCAGTGTCTGCCTGACTCCCCTCCACTTCAGCACCCCAGAACTCTGTCCTCTCAGCAGTGAGCAGTGCCTTTCTCTGTCCATGTGGAGAACCCATGAGTCAGGCCCATAACCTCCTGTGCTCCCACCCCTGTCTTCCTAAAGACCGAATGCCTGGTGCCTACTGGAGAATGCAGCACCTCATACCCTGCAGAGCCTGGGCAACCAGAGAGCAGGAAGCTCTGGCAGTGTTTGGCTAGGAGTAAGGAAGCCCCTTACCTGAAAATGGGCCCCAGCTCCTGGAAGACCTGATGCATCTCCAGGTGTAGGTTCTCTTGGCCCTGCTCCCTCAGGATCTGTATCATCTTCAGCCACTTGTTCCTGGAGTACTGTGGGATGGCTTCAAAGGGCTGCAGTGTCTTGGAAGCCAGTGTTGCCATGGTGCCCAGGGTTCTTGTCCTGTGCAGGCACTGCCAGGATCTTGCCAGCCACACATCTGCTGTCACCCTGAGAGCCATTGCCATCCTCCCTCTTCCTGGGTTTAGTCCATGGCCTTTTATCCTGCCTAAGTACTGTACTGTTCGACTAATCACGTCATGGAAGAAACTGTCCCTGGGCCTGTCTGAGACATTTGGGCTCTGGTGATGGCTGGGGCTCAACTGCCAATAGAAACATATGACCAGCTCCCTAACACCTGCAAAGCCTGCTGGTGGGTAGAAACTGAGAGCAGGCATAGTGTCCACATGGGGAACTGTGTTGCCTGAGGCTTCTAGAAGGGGGAAGAAACCACTCTCTTCTCCCTATAGATGAAAAAAGGAAGATGGATGGATCCTATGTCTTTTGAAGATATCATAAAAGACCTTGGTTTCTTTTAATAGACTTGGGTTTTGTGTGTAGGGGGAGCTTTAGTGAAAATAAATCTAAGGACTAGAAAGTGTATAAAAGCATTGTGTTTTTCCTCCAACAACTTTGAATTCAGTTTCTTTAAAATGAAGAAAACTCTTCATCGTTGCTCCACGTGAGACCAGATTAGTACTTGTGGCATCCTGGTAGTGACATCAGAGTGACACATGAGATTCGGAGAGCAAGCCTGTTCATGTGCCAGGACTGTCCTCTCGATCACCCGTGGTCTGACAAAATAAGACAAGTTTAAACATTAAGATTTTCACTCCCCTTATAGGTCCTTTGATGAAGGATATTGTAAGTATTCTGCTGCTATGGCAAAATACCAGAGATAAGAACTTACAAAGAGAAGAGGTTTATTTGGATTTGTGGTGTCGATCCTTGGTCAGTTGGCTTCGTTGCTTTTGGACCAGTGTTGAGTATGTTGTGGTTAGAATGTGCATGAGAGGAAACTGCTCACCTCACAGCATCAGGGAAGTGAAAGAGAGAGAGAGAGACAAGAAGGGGCTGGATCCTTTCAAGCTCACACTCCCAGCATGACATAAGTTCCCCTGCAAGGTCCCGACCTGGAAAAGTCCCACTATTTTCCATTAGTGCCACAGGAGGATGACCTTATCTTCTATGAGCCTTTGTTTAAAAAACAAAATGCATGTTCTAATTAGTGTAAATATGGATAAAATTTGGGGGTAAAGCTGATCCATACAGACTTTGTTTTAAACTCTTTTCTTAGGGGTGATAGAAATGCCTCAGCAATTAAAAATGTGCTGTTCTTTCAAAGAAGCTAAGTTCCCAGCACCCACATCAGGCAGCTGGAAACTGCCTGTGACTTCAGCTCGAGGAATCCAACCTCCTCTTCTAACTCAGGCCCTGTACCACATATCCAACCCACACACAGACACATACATGCAGACACAGACTCACGCACAGAGAGAGAGACACACACGCAAAGACTCTAACACAAAGACTCACGAACAAAGAGAGAGACACACACGCAAAGACTTTAACACAGACATAGACTCACACACAGATATACATGGACACACAGAGACACACTCACACAAATACAGACACATACACAAAAACACAAAGACTCAGACTCGCGCGCACACACACACACACACACACACACACACACACGGAAAGACACAGGCACATATACATGCACACAGACACATCCAGAGACATACAGACACTGTGGTGGTTTGAATATGCTTGACCCGTAGGGAGTGGCACTATTAGGAGGTGTGGCCTTATTGAAGGAAGTGTGGCCTTATTGAAGGAGGTATGGCCTTGTTAGAGGAAGTGCATCACTGTGGAGGTGGGACTTTGAGATCTTAAATGTTCAAGCTATGCCCAATGTGAAACATATCCAGTCTCCTCCTGGTTATCTTCCAATCAAGATGTAGAACTCTCAGCTCCTCCAGCACCATGTCTGCCTGCATGCTGCCATGCTTCCCACCATGATGATAATGGGCTGAACCTCTGAGCCTAGAAGCCAGCCCCAATGAAATCTCTTCCTTTATAAGGATTGCCTTGGTCATGGTGTCTCTTCACAGCAATAAAGCCCTAACTAAGACAGACACCACACACTTAATTAAAAATAAATGAATCTTCTTTTAAACCCACCTTTTTACTTTTGCTTTCCCAAATGAGTTCAGGGGTAAACTTGTGTTGTTTTCATTTTAGCTAAGATTAATTAGAAAAATAAACTTCAAATTTATTATTATTATTTTATTGAATATCTGTGTAGGGATGCTCGTGTGTAGAAGTTGAAAGTCAGCTTTCAAGAGTCAATTCTCTCATGTCACTGAGATCCAGGGATTGAACTCAAGTCATCGGGCTCGAATGACAAATGCTATTAAGAGGTGAGCCACTGAAGAACCAGCCTGCCTCCATTTTAGGCTTAAGAGCTGTCTTACAGTAAAGACAAACTAGGCTCATTCCAGAGTTTGACTAGACTTCTATTCCTCAAGAATTGGGCTATGTTGCACCTGTATCCTTAACTACAAATGATTTAGTTGGACACTGTTCCAGAAATGGCAATCATGACTTCGCTTCAAAAAGTTGTTTATAACCACCTTGCGACCTTGCCTTTGTTTCAAAAGGTTGTCTGACCACTCACAACTGCCTTGCTATGACAACTGCCTGTTGTTATGACTACCTTGTTATATCCACCTTGCAACAACGTCTTTGCTCCAGGAGGAACCGATTTGTTATACTGGTGTGTTCTTCTCCTGTAATCCCACTTGCTTTGCCCACCAAACCCCCCCATTTGGAAACCCCCTACCCCTGAGCTATACGAATTTTATCTTCCTCACATCTAGTGCTGACCCCTCAAACTCTGCCTTAGGGGGAAGTAGCCCATTACACAAATTAAAAAGCTTGCTTTAATAAATTGCTTGCTTTAGTTAATTTGGACAATGATGATTTGGGCCAGTGGTCTTTCTCCTTACATCTTTGAAATTAGTACCGTTTCACATCCCCTCCTGAAAAGTATTTATTCATTTTATTTTTATGTACAAGTGTTTTGCCTGATTTTGTGTGTGTATGTGTGTGTGTGTGTGTGTGTTTGTGTATGCATACCACAAGTGTGTCTAGAGTCCTTGGAGGTCAGTGTATAAGCTCCCTTGGAATCGGAGCTTTCAATGGTTGAGAGTTGCCATGTTAATGCCAGGAACTAACCCACATTCAGATAAAAAGAGTATTTTGGAAGAACATTTATTCCCTGCCCTTTTGCTTGCTTGGCCTCCCTCCTGACACATAGTTGACTTCTCTGTTGCTGTTGCTGCTGCTGCTGCTGATGATGATGATGATGATGATGATAATGATGATGATGATGATGATGATTCCTTTCCTGAGAGCAGAATCAGCATTTCCAAGCTTTCGTTGTTGAATAAAGATGAGCAGCTTCTGAGAATGTCCTGGGCTTCCAGTACCAGACTGGGACTATGGAGGTACCCCACCATGTGGACTGAATAATTACTGGCCCTCACCCGTTAGTGAAAGATATTCTGGGACTGGTCTGGCTGTGTAGATGATACACAGAAGGTGAAGAATGAAACTTGAATCAGTACCATCTTTGCAGGCAGTGCATCAAAACCTCCATGGTCTGACCTCATGGCTTATCCTTACATATTTCACCACAATAAAACTCTTGATAAGGGTTTCCATGTAATAATTATCACAGCAAAGCTTTAGGCTGGGCTACATCAAAACTCCTTAGCAAGGTAGCAAAGCTTTGGTACCTTTACAATAAGAATGAATTCTATTGGTTGATAAACAGAGCCCAGGGCCAGGGCCTAGAGGAAGGATTGTGATAAGCATAAGGATAGATTCTATTGGTGGAGGATGCAAAGTACCTGAGGCCTGTTACACAGGGATGAGTTCTGTTCACTGAGAGACAACGCCAAGGATTGGACCCTAAACAGTCCTCAGAATACTGAGGAGATTCAGGTAGAGGCTGGCTCCTAATAGAATAGCCAAGGGTTACCAGGCTATTTGACCACTTTCAGGGGCATTCCTGGTGACCAGGCATCACCCATTTCCTTCTGTTGAAGCAAATAGATTCAAATGATTGACAGTCCTGGTTTCTCCAATGCTCACTCTATGCTCTGTTTCCTGCAGCAAATGTGACTTGGTTGTCCCACTACAACAGATTCTCAGCTATGGTGGGATTGTGGGCCCATCTCCTCTGCTCCATGCTGGGATGTTGTTTGGCCCGAGGTTATATAGGTCTAACACATGCTGTCACAATTGCTATGGGTTCGTGTGTAAATCTGCCCTGCTGTGTCTGGAAATCATGATCTCCTTGAAGTCCTATACCCACCGCCTCTGGCTCTCACAACCTTTTTGCCTTCCACAGAGACCTCAGAGCGCTGAGGAGAGGGGTGTGAAATGGATGTCTCATCTGTGTCTGAGCACTCCATGGTCTCTGTGTTAACTGTCATTTACTGTAAGCAGTTTCTCTAAAGAGGATTGGGAGATACACCAATATATCAATGTATATGTTGTAGGATTCATTTTAATGTTATATCTATTTGGCAAAATAGTAGTACTAGATTTTTCCTTAGAGGCTATTCCCATAGGTTCTTAGCCTCATTGACAGTATTTGGTATAAATGCCATTTCATGGAGTATTCCTTAAACCCATTTATTTATGTATTTATTTATTTATGTATTTATGTATTTATTTAAAAATAGAGGTTTGTTCCTCCCGTGATGCTCATCCCACTGTTGCAGCAGTGGGCTTACCTTGTCGGGCATACTAGTAGCACAGCTCACAGGGTTTGCAACCAGGTGATATGGATGGCTAATTTTCTCCTCTACTAACGTGCATAGTACCTAACGAGTACTACGAAAGATAGCCAGTGCGGATGAAGCTTCCAGCTGAGAGCCAGCTTGAGTCTACAACTCAAGGATGTGGGGTCTTCCACAGCAGGGTCTTACTGCAAAGTTCTGCACGGCAAAAATAGCATTGGTGGTAGTCTGTAATGTTTAGGGCGCTCTCTAAAACTACCAAGTGGGCTTTATCCTGGTTTTGTTTCCTTCTGGAATGGCTCCCCTGATCCATGGCTCTAGACAGCTTGTCCTGAAAGCTTTTATTATCAGAAAAGCTCCTCCTTTGTAACCTTTGGCTTCATTTATTTGTCTGTGTTTTTTTTGTCTGTCTGTTTGGTTTGGTTTGGTTTTTGGTTTTTCGAGACAGGGTTGCTCTGAGAAGCCCTGGCTGTCCTGGAACTCACTCTGTAGACCAGGCTGGGCTGACCTCGAACTCAGAAATCCGCCTGCCTCTGCCTCCCAAGTGCTGGGATTAAAGGCATGTGCCACCACTGCCCAGCTATTTGTCTGTGTTTTAAGGGGTGCTTAAAACACAGATTTCTGTCGCTGTGATAAAACATTCTGACCGAAAACAACATAAGGGAAGAAAAGATTTATTGCCGCTTATTCTTCCAGCATACAATCCATTGTTGAGGAAATCAAGGCAAGAAATGAAACAGAAACCACCCTGGAGAAGTGCTGCCTACTGGCTCCTCCACCAGCGCTGCCAGCACAGAGGCTCACAGGGGTCCATACAGCCCTGAGAGCCCTGGGACTCCAAGGCAGGCTCAGCAGATGCACTACCGCAGATCTCCACCTGGGGGCGCTCAGGAGCTGCACTTCCTGTGGGCCACTATGGCCCCAGTCAGAAAGGATTCCCTTTGAGATTTGGCTCACACATTTGCATCCCTTAGGACTGTCTGGACTCAAGCTGGGATGCTTTCCAAATGACACAGGGGCTCAGGCCACCCCAGCAGAGGTCCTGAGGAAATAGATCTCTTATAGCTTGTAGGACTCCAGCCTGTGTGTCTGCCTGTGTGTCTTGCCCCTGTTGCTGCTGTTGTTGCTGCTGCTGCTACAGTAAGGCCCCAGAGACCCCTGAGGCTAAAAAAGAGAGTTCAGGGAAGGTGAACTCCACCGAAATGTGAGGGAAGAAAAATGGATGGGCAGAGAGGACAGGAGGTTTCTCCATGCTAGGAGTGCATAGCAGGAAAAGCCAGGTATGGGTGAAAGAAATCCCAGGCACAGTGCTAAAGCCCACCAGGGTCCGTGTGTGTGTGTGTGTGTGTGTGTGTGTGTGTGTGTGTGTGTGTGTG
>NW_021604669.1:75243-82716 GCF_004785775.1 Grammomys surdaster | reverse complement strand
TGTGTGTGTGTGTGTGTGTGTGTGTGTGTGTGTGTGTGTGTGTGTGTTGGCCAGGGACAGGCATGATCCTGCTGCTTTCTTGACTTACATTAGTCTTATCAGCTCCCCACTCCCCATTCTTTCCTGAGGTATGGCTGAGGAGAGGGGTGTATGAGAACTGCCATGGATCTTCTGCAGGCTGCAATATATGGCATGTCTGCTGTGGACCTCTGTGGGCCCATATGAGATGCGAGGTAACCTTGGCAGACCCATGCAGCCTGGATTCTTTGCATGTCCTTGGGGTGACAGAGCAGTCAGTTCATTCCTCCTGTCTCAGAATGTCTGTTCTCCCCAACTCTAGCCTGTTGAACAGTTCCTGCCTAATCCTGGGAGATTTCTAAGTCGGATTCCATGGCCCTTCACAGCTCACCCACAAGGAGACTGGAGATCTGGGTCATTAGAGAGGACTGTGGGTGCCCAGAGGTTCCATCAAACACTTGTCTGTAGCCCCAGTTCTCCAGATTCCAACATCGGGTAGCTGTGTTGTGTGGATGGGAACTCTTCCTCGTCAGAGTCTCCATTTACTTTTTCCACTTCTCCAAAGAGTGCTTCTACCAGAGTCATACTGTATATGAACTACTTGGCTTGGGAGTGTGTCTTAAGGTTCTATTGCTGTGAATAGACACCATGACCAAGGCAACTCTTACAAAGGAAAACATTTAATTGGGGCTGGCTTACAGGCTCAGAGGTTAAGCCCATTATCCTCATGGTGGGAAGCACGGCAGCGTGCAGGCAGACATGGTGTAGCAGGAGACTGTGTGCCACACTGGACATAACTTGTGCATATATAAGGCTTCAAAGCCCAGTCCACAGTGATACACTTCCTCCCACAATGCAATACATACTCCAGTGAGGCCGCACCTCCTAATAGTGAGGCTCCGGGTGAGTAAAGCATTCAAACACATGGGTCTATGAGGGGCCTGAGCTATTCAAACCACCACAGGGTGGTGCATGACTGTAGTTTCAGCATTTAGAGGGCTAAGACAGAAAGATTGCTGCAAGCTCCAGACCAACCTGAGCTTTGTCACAAATTTCAGGTCAATTGAGACCCTGTCTCAAAATAAAAAAAATCTAAATAATAAAATGAATAAGCCATAAGCCTGGGTTAGGGCATTTACCTACCTCTCTGGATGGAATGCTCCTCTCTCTGAGGCCTAAGGAAGGAAGTGTTAGGAACTCTCTGGTTAACAGCAGTGAGCTGCAGACATCCTTACCCTTGCTGCCTTGGTCTTCTCCCAGGCCAGTCTGAAAATGTGACACTCCAGTCAGAACTCTGACAAGAACAACTCAGAGGAGGGATTTGATGGGGAAAGTGTGTAAATGCTTGCCCCAGCTACTGAGGGTCCTGCCTCAGAGCATCCAATGAAATCAAACAGTTTTTTCAAACAGAGACCTCAAAAAAAAAAAATCTCCCCTCTGCCAACTTGTGAGCAAATCAAACTCTCTCAAAAATACAGACATAAGGGACCAGTCCTTCCCCTTTGGGTTGCCCTGTTCCTGTTAATGACACTGAGGGGCTGGTGTCGACAGGTTGGCTTGAGTACCAGAGGCAAAAAAACAAAACAGAGGTTTAGTTGAGATTTTAGAAATACGCATTTCCTCACCAAAAATATGATACTCTTAATGTATTACCTGAGGCATTGAAGCCAGGCTCCAGGAAGAGAGGACGGGGACAGGGGGACAGAGGAGGGGAAGCCTCAAGACAGTTGCAACACAAGTAAGAGAGGGGTGACTGAGAGTTGAAGTTGTAACGTCAGCTCAGGAGTCCACGTTTGGAGCTTGGGGAAGAATTACACAAGAGCTGCTCAACCTGAGACTGTGAGTTGCTGTTCTCTTCCCAGTGCTCACCAGTGCTCCAAGCCTCTGGTGACAGGCGGTACAATGTCTATGCAGACTGCTCTCTGCAGATATGGCAGGCTGGGTTCACCTGAAGTTTCACATGGACCAGACCTGGGTCAGGGATACTTCCCAGACGATAATCTCTTTCTTTCTGTTGCCAGCCTGTGTTCTCCCATCCCCCCAGGAATAGAAAGGACAATAATACACCACATCCTGAATGAGTTCGATGAATAAGAAGATCAAGACAGAAATAGCTGTCACCAGAGAAAGAGCTTTTGCCGGAGACTACACTATGCTACTCCCCAAAAGGCCATCCAAGATAGTGACAAGGTTTTATTCTGACTTGTAAAGCTTAGAAGAAGCCACGAGAAACCTCTGGGTTCCCTACAAAGACTATAACAAAACAAAAAAGAAAACAGATAGTCAATCTTTAGAAGTCCTTCTTCCTATCTCTACTAGAGCAAATTGTGGAGTGGCCACAAACGTATCAGCCTACATCTCATAGGGTGCAGGATCTTAACCATCCTTGACATCTCCGGATGCCTGGTGTTGAGTTTTTTAAATGCTTAGTTACCTGAGAAATGGTTTTATTTTAATGGGTTTGTCTCTCTGCATTTAGGAGCAGATTCAGAAAAGTAAAGGAGAAAAGGTCCTCACTTCCTCTCTCCCAAGTATCTCCTACTAAACTCATGTTGCAGATTTAAGAAGGAGGAAGCTTCTTTCTGCTCCTGTGGGTGGATAGGTGCTATTGGACATTCTCAGGAATTCACAGTCCTGGAGGACTAGGACCTCAGTAGGGTTTCCATTCCAAATTCTAACCCAACTTAAATCTTAACCTCTGATCTTACGTATCAGGCTGTGAGATGCAAGTAGCAACTATACCCACACAGGGAGCTTGCTGAATTGGTTTCTGTGCCGCCTGATCCTTTGTCCAGATCCCTCCTCTTTATGGGCCCCAGAGGATGCTGTGTGCTTTCAACATCCCCGAGATGCACTTTGACATGATTTTGAATATTTGAAGTTGTTAGATGTAGAAAGATTGTCAGCATTTTCAGAGTCTCTGGCTCATAAATCCCCTAAAGACGGTTGCTTGCAGCACGCATGGAAGGAAGAGCCTCCATGGCTGCAGTAGAGAGGCGGTGCTCAATGGCAGCATTTGCCTTGAGGCTACAGTGAAGTCTCCTTGCTCTAGGCATCTTCCAAGCTTCCCTTGCAGAAATCTGATCACATTTGAAGGCTGTTCCTCAGCCTTTTGTTCTCTATACAATATCAGTCAGCAGTGTCAGTGCCTATAAAAACTTACAGTAAGTAGCCAAGCCCACCTGCTTATGTGCCCAGTCAACACATATTTGCTACAAACACTCTGTGCCAGGCACTGAGTGCTATGCCAGTGAAAGGCAAGTCTTTACTTTCAGGGTGACTATCTACTGTCAACCTAAGCTACAAGAAGGTATGCGCACATAATGAGCCAAATTATTTTAGTAATGTCAAATGTAGACATGATACAATTGCTTGTGGCAAGTCAAGGACTCTTCGAGGTGAATTGCCACCCATTCTGTAGGTCAGGCATCAGGAAGGGTGACTCTGTGTGGAAACACTCAGTGGGACTATTGCTCACAGTGTAGTAAAAGAGGTGACGTAGGGGTGTGTGTGTGGGGGGGTCCTCTCTATCTTTTTTCAAATACATCTGACAGACACAATGCCCAGGTGTCCCTGACTCATAACATTTGGGTCTACGATGTCTTGATGTTGTGACAGTGTGAACATATCCACACCCCATTCTATTCTTCACTTTAGTTCGAGATTTAGTAACTGATATGAGCAAGCCAACGTGTCAATATAACAAGGACCTTGGATTAAGGGACTTCGCCCAAATTCGGGAGCAACTGTGGATAAAAGCCAGCATCCTCAGAGTTTCTACACAGAAGGCTAGTAATGAAACAAATGTATTAAAAGCCCACAGGACTATGGCTTTTACAGCTTTTAGACAAAGGACTTAATTATGCCCTAACAGCACCATTAAATGTCAGCAGATGATGGCATAATACAAGAAATGTACAAAGGGGACACAGCCATCAACCTGGCACTGTAAATTCAGCTCAGTGTCCATGTAAGAGGATGGGGTGAGACATTTCAAACAGCAAACGACGACATTGGTCATTGGTTTGACAATCAGAAGACCTTCATCCTAAGAATTCTCAGAAGTTGCTTTTAAAAAGAAAAGAAAAGTGATCATAGATAAGATAAAGAACAGGAAATTCAGAACTGAGAAATCAATTTTGCTGACTCACACAGATACTGGTTGACAAGAGAGGGACACTCTGGACAGAAGCCAGGCAGTGACTGATGGCAGCTAGCTCGAGTGGCATCAGCACTTCAAGCAAGCTCCTTTCCTTGGACAATCGGGGATCACCATCTACACTGAAAGATCTCTTAAATCTGCAGTGTCTGGCCAGCATCACCCTGTTAACACTAACCCATAGCCCCTCACACCACGCACACCCAGTGTAGTTAGTGACCCTGACCCTGTGGTTCACCTTCTCTGGCCCTCATCGCTTCCATTAATCTGCAAAGTGATGATGCAAAGATCTTATCAGTAGTTGGGAAACACTGTCATAACAAAAAAATTACAAACTTTTTGCATGCACACACATGTTTTATAAATTAGACAAAATGAGACTATAGCATAGTTTATTTGTTTGTTTATTTAGAGAAGGTCTCTTATCTCCCAGGTTGGCCTCAAGTGGCTTCAAACTTGCAATCAAGCCAAAGATGTCCTTGACCTTCTGACCATCCTGCCTCCACCTCCAAAGTGCTGGGGTTACAGATGGAGCCATAACGTTCCCTTGACACAACGCTGAGAATGGAAGCCGAGGATTCACACAAAGCAAGCGCTCCACCATCTGAACCACATCTTGGGCCTTAATTTGTTGTTTCTGCCTTTTTGACACAAAGCCTTGTATTCTCATTTTACTGATAAGCAAGTGGAAAGCCCAGGGCGCTGAGCTGGTGCCTCACAGCACACCCTTGTGTAAGGAGAAAACACCACCATCTGGGTGCCTTTTGATCAAGCCTAGGTGATGGATGATCTATGAAAAACACCACAGAAAGCATTTGGAATGGAACAAGGGCGTAGAGTGAATGACAGTGTTCTAAAGATGGCTCTGGAGAGTTAGGGAGAATCCAGTCAGGGAAGTCACCCACCAAAACTGCTGCCAGTTTAGAATTTAGTTCCCAGATTCATTCTCTTTGTCTGGGCAAGGTGTTGCCTAGGCTTTCAGATATGAGGAGAGAGGCAGACACACACTAAACGGGGCAGCTTCTCTTTGATGGAGGATGTACAGTCGCTAGGGCTGACTGACGGGTCCTGGAGCTGGACCACTGGCAGAGAAGAGAGGAAACGCTTCAGGTTTCACTCACAGCTGGACAGTTCTGGATGCTCTTTGCTCCAGAATAGACTGGCGTTCACAGAGGCTTCTGAAGCACTGAGGAGATTGGTGTTGTCTCAGGATAAAATCTTCAGGGGTGAGATATGTTGGGGCTGTAGGCTACACAGCTGGCATTGCATGCAACAATCTTGCTGAAACCGGTCTGACCCACAGCTTGTTCAAGCTAATCTGTCTCAGCATCTGCTCTTCCCTCACAGCCTGAAAAGAGGCCTCTCCATAGAGTTTCCATTTGCCAAGCGTCTTTGAATTCAGGTTAAAGCAGCACATTTCACTACTGGGCCACCAGTCAGCAGGTAATGACGACACTGAAGCCCAACTCTTTTGTAGTGGCTCAGTTCCTCTGAAGTAATCAGAGGGAGCCATGGATGTGTGTGAAAAAAAAAGGAAGCAGCTAAAATAGCTCATTGGGCTTCCTGAGGGGCCTACCTCAGCCCCCAATAACAGGTTCAGGACCTTGACAACTTCCTCAAACCGACTCTTGGAGGCCAGCAGATGACCAGACAAGAGTTCTGAATGTAGCACTCTGGGCAGTAGCCCCGGTCTCCCTCAGCCACATGGGTGAGGCTGTCTCTTGGAATCCTTCTGATTGGAGTTGAACAAGTACCCCGCCTGTGGCTACACATTCCAGTCTCATGATGACATCACGCTCTGACTCTTAACGACGACGGCTTGTGAGCCTGTGTGTGAGCGCTGCACCTACCGGCTGAGATAGGTATACCAGATGCTGAGGGTCAGCAGTCCCCAGCTAACATGGAGGCTCCCGCTACTGTTGCAGAGGTCTGTGTTGCAGCAAGAGGCCCTGGAGTTGGCTGTGGTCTGATGAATGTCAGGGCAGGTATATGAGCATGTTTTTGTCACAATCATTTGCTGGCCTGGCGGTGCTGGAAACAGAGGGCAGAGAGTCATTTACTGAGACCTATAAGACCAACTCCTGGCCCCGTCAGCAAACCCAGGTCACCTGCAACCTCCAGTTCAAAGGGTCAGACAGCAAGATGTCAGTAGGGTCAAACTCAGGAGGTAACCAGGTTCAGGGCTCAGTATGTGGCTAGGGTTAAGGCTTAGTATGTAACCAGGGCCAGGGCTCAGGATCATGAAGATCAAGACTCAGAGTGTGACCGGGATCGAGGTTCAGAGTATGATGAGAATTGGACTCCACGTGGGACCCAGGATCGGGGCACAGAAATATGACTAGGGTTACCTGCTCCCCTACCCCCTCCTTTCCTTTCTGAGTAGCTAGCACTCTTGGCAGCAGTTAGAATTGCATGTTTCGTGTGCCTGTACTGCACACAGTAGCTCACTTGAGATATCCCACCCACTCTTTCTATGGCAGGGGTGTTGGGTTTCATTTTGCAGGGAGGACTGGACACTCGAAACATTTTCCTGAACAGTTGCAGGAAGCTCTCAGGGACATATCTGCCCAGCTTCCCCAATTCTACCAACAAGTAGAATTCCCCGGGTGCCAGATGCAGGTTCTGTCCCCTGATCTGTCTACCTAGGACCAAGATACTCACTATACCAGTTGGTCAAGCAGTAGCGGCTCTTGCTTTGGCAAGATGTAGGCCTGTAGCAGTTCTCTTTACCACTGCATTCATGACACCGCAGCGCCTGGGCTGAAGAGACACAGTTGGGGTCAGAGACAGAGGCACTCGATAACCACACCAGACAGCCTGGGACCCAGCTCTGAGGAGAGCACTGACCATCAAGCAGCCCATTCTGTTCTCCAGCCACCCACATAGACAGCCTCCCAGCAGCCATGCTGAGGTGCCAGAGCATAGGACCCTGTCTCTGGGACAGAAAACCAAGGCTCTGAGCAACCTGCAGCCCTTGCTGCTGGTCGTATGCCACAGAACATCACCAGCCAAACGATGCTAATTCCACAAGACTTTGCCAAAGAGACAGCAAGTCTAGCAAGACAGCTAGGCTTAATAGAAAATAGTGAGTAGGAGGACTAGTGAGTCGGCCCAGGGAGAAGAGACACTTGCTGCCAAACTTGAAGACCTGAGTTCAAATCTCCAAAATCCACAGTGGAAAAGAATATGTTCCAACAAGTTGCCTTCTGACTTCTACATGCACACTTTGGCATGATCATATGTTTACACACACACACGGGGAGGATAAAGGGAGGGGGAGAGGAAAGGGAGGAGGA
>NW_021604669.1:72031-74843 GCF_004785775.1 Grammomys surdaster | reverse complement strand
GGGGAGGATAAAGGGAGGGGGAGAGGAAAGGGAGGAGGAGGGGGAAGGAAGGGGAAGAGGGAGGGAAGGGGAAGGGAAGAGAGGGGAGAGAAGGGGAGGGGAGAAGAGAGGAGGGGAGGGAGGAGGAGGGAAGGGGAGGGGAGAATGAGGAAGGGAAGAGGAGGGGAGGGGGATGGAGAGAAGAGGAGGGGAGAGGGAGGGAGAGAAGAGGAGGGGAGGGGGATGGAGAGAAGAGGAGGAGAGAGGGAGGGAGGGAGGGAAGAGGAGGGGAGAGGGAGGGAGGGGAGAGGAGGGGAGGAGGAGAGAGGGAAGAGGAGGGGAGGGGGGATGGAAGGAAGAGGAGGGGAGGGGGAAAGAGGGGAGAGGAGGGGAGGGAGAAGGAGGGGAGAGGAGGGGAGGGGGATGGAGAGAAGAGGAGGGGAGGGAGAGGGAGGGGAGAGGAGGGGAGTGGAGAGGCAGGGAGGGAAGAGGGGAGGAGGGAGAGGGAGGGAGGGAAGGAGGGGAGAGGAGGGAGGGGAGAGGGAGGGGAGAGGAGAGGAGTGAAGTAATTTAAGAATTTTAAGATGTGTGGAGGTACCCATGAAGTGTCTTTGTGACTAGACAATGGGGCCTCCAGCAAGTCCACTTCCCTATGCCAGCACCTCCTCTGGACAGCAGGACCACATCATCTTAAGGCAGGTCCAGCCAGGTCATCCCACCCCTCAGAATGCCATCCAGGGACAGGATGCCAGACAGGGGTACCCACTTCCTTGCTCACCCAAGGATCCCAGCAGAATCAGGGGCAACAACCAAAGCAGGTGAGTCCTCATCTTGGGCAATGGGAACAAGCAGTGTCTATGTCCAGCTAGCACTGGACCAGCCTGTCTTTATATCCCTCTTGCTCTGGTGGGTGGGGCTTTGGTCAGTCTCTCACTCCTAACTGCCTACATGTGTCATCTCTGGGTGTGTGGTTGGAAGGTAAATACCTCCAAGAATTCTTCATCCAGCGCTCCAAACCCTCTCCCATACCCATCCTCCATACCCATCCTCCCTTCCCCTGCTCCCTACAAAGCCCCCAGTCCTGACTCCAATCAGCTGCGCAGCTCTGATTCTAAACAGGCCTTCATTGAGGAACCGTTGTCTGCTCCTTGCACATCTTTAAAAAAAAAAAAAAAAAAGTTCCAGGCAGGGTTGAAACGCCAGCAAAGGAGTCCCAGGTCAGAGGGCCCATAAGGGGGCATGCTCACAAAGCTCCACTCCTTAGTGTGTAGATGGCGTTTTCCCCTCATGTCCTCGAGGCCCCTTTGGGCCTCTCAGCTCCTCCAATAAGCCCAGTGAGGTTACTCTCCATGGCCTTTGAGGAGACAGAAAAGGAATCAACAATGATGTTCACTCAATAAGCAGAAAAGAAAGGAGACACCATAGAGAACCGTGGGCTGGGGATGTTTGGTGTTGGTGTACTGGGAATGCTGGGAACAGTGGCCTAGGGGTGCTAGGTATCAGTGAACTGGGGTGCTGAGTGTCAGTATATTGGTAATGCTGGGGCCCAGTGGGCTGGGGTGCTGAGCTTTAGTGAGATGAGGATATTGGGGTTCAATAAACTGGGGACACTGGACATCAGTTGGCTGGGGACTTTGGAAGCAGCAGACTGGGACTGTGGGAGACAGGGGGCTGGAAGGAGGTCAGCAGCCACTGGCTGACCATTGGTTGAACAGGACTCAGCACTATAAAGATATTCAAGCATCGCAAGTGTAGAAATTGGCCTTTCTTTCCAACTTAAAACATTCTAGATATCCATTGTGTCCCCATATTATAACAAAAAAAAAAGGGGAACAGCCGGATCACAATGAGGTTATGGCTTCCCATGCCCTGGATGCTGTGTCTGGCCATTGCTAACAATTGTTCCCTAACAGACTTGAGGCTCCAAGAGAAGGAAAGCACCCTTCTGTCCCACAGGCTCCTGTCTGGCTCTCCTGTACACAGTAATAGCTATCACTCTCCTGAAGCCCAAGCAATATTTAGACAAGCTAGTGACCATACAGAGCCTAGCCTGTCATAGGCAGACACATTGGTCAGGACTCATAGGAAACCCCAGTGTCAGGGTCACATCCCACCCAGACCATGGCCATCAACCAGGCACGGCAGCCTACTGTACCTGGAGCAGCAGTCACGCACACAGGGAAGTGGCAGGCCTCATAGCAATTCCCAAACAAAACAGATATTCAAGCATCTGGTCAGCCAGTCTGTGGTTGAAGGCTGTTCAACCTCTGCCACTCCGCTGTCATGATTACCTTCTCCGAGCTAATGAGGGCTCAGGGGTCATCCCAATGAGGCACAAGTTTCCTGATAAGGAACTTGAGCAACACCTTGACCAGTCATAGTTGACAGACAGAAGGCAACTATGTCTTGGTCCTCTACACAACTTACACAGTACAGCAGGAAGTCATCCTGTCTGCAGAACACCACAGCTACATATATCCTAAGCCTAGGACAAATGGGTACACTGTCTCACTCTAAGGTTGTTTACTCGAGAGGAATGAACTACAGATTTGAGCATGGGGAGATGACACTGGGAGCCAGCCCTAAATGTCATCATGGAACCTGCGCAGAAGTGAGGCTGAGGGCTGCGGAGATGGCTTGGGCTGAAGAGTTTTGGTTTACAAGCATGAGAACCTGAGTTTCATCCTCAGAACCCACGTGAAAAGCTGGGCGTGGTGGTATGTGCTTATAATCCCAGCATTAGGAAGATGGGGATGGACAGATCCCTGGGACTTGGTGACCTCCAGGCCAGTGAGAGACCCCGTCTCAAGAGAAACAGAGAGAGAGAGAGAGA
>NW_021604669.1:70181-72021 GCF_004785775.1 Grammomys surdaster | reverse complement strand
ACAGACAGGCAGAGAGACAGAGAGACAGAGACAGACACAAACACATACAAACACGGGGGGTGGGGGAGGGAGAAAGAGAGAGAGGTGGGGGAAGAGAGGGGGAGACAGACAGATAGACACACACACAGACAGAGACACACACAGACAGACACACCCACACATACAAACACAGGGGGCGGGGAGAGAGAGAGAGAGAGAGAGAGAGAGAGGAGGCTGGTGGGTCAGAAGACAGGGCATTCGAGCTGAGGACAAAAGCAAGAAGGGGAATACACCAGAGAAGCTTCTAGAAGCTAGAAGCAGGGCAGCGATGTTGCCCTCCAGAAACAGGGTTGTGTGGCTCTGCTGAGGAGGTGATGTTAACCCAGAGGACCAACACTTCAACTCAGAAGTGTAAGCCGTGAGAGCATAGCATGATTTCAGATTGTTGGATTTGTGGTCTAGCTGTCATGAGTGGCTAAACCACTTGGCCAAGTGGACCAGTGAGAAGTGGGCCCAGCTCTGAGATTCTCCCTTGTCGGGGATTCAAGCTGGTGGCCAAAGTGCATGAGCTCCCCACAGACAGTTAAGCTCTGCCACAGAATGGATGACAGATGCCTTCCAGCTTCCATCCCCACTTCTGGAGCCCCCATGGCAGCCTTGGACTTCCCTGAGTTCACATGCAGGAAGCAGGGTGTGAGTCAACAGTTGTACTCCAAAGTCAGATCCAGGCCATCCCTACTGCACCCGTAGTCTCCGGGACTCCAAGTCACTGTGACCTGATGCAGCCTTCCAGAGGATGCAGCTCTAGGACAAGGTGTGTCTGTTTTTTTCTGGAAGTGTTTTTGTTTTGGTCTCTTGTAGCCCAGGCTGGACTTGAACTATTGATCTTACTCCCTCCAACTCCAAAGAGTTGATAGCACAGGCGTGTACTGCCACACCCAGTGTAGTGAGTTTGCTTTTTAATAAAACTTTATTGTGGTTGTAAAACACACATGCATCGACCTTACTTTTGTAGCTACCTTAAATTGTTGGGTGACAGTAGCCACATGAATGAGGAGCTACCATCTCCATCCGTTCATCCACAGAACGTTTTCCAGCTCTCCAGACTGAAATTGTCACCATTAAATACTGAAACCCCATCATCTTTTCCAGACCCTGAGACCTACCATCCCACTTTCTTTCTCTATGGACCTGACTCCTCCAGGGACCTCTCAAGGATTTCAGGTAGCCCATGCCAACCTTGAACTCGATATGTAACCAAGGGTGGTCTTGAATGTCTGATCTTCCTGCCTCTGCCTCTCCAGTGTTGAGATCACTGGAAGACATGATAGAGGCCATTTTATGTAGATAGCCTTGTGCATGGCCTTGTACATGCTAGACAAGGACTCTATCCACTGAGCCATGTCCCCAGCACGGCTTTTATCTTTTTGCAGCCTGGCTTGTTTTATTCGACAGGACTCCCTTTTGCTCCCTCATGCAGCAGCTCATGAGCTGACATCCGTTCTGATGGTACATCACTAGGTACTCAAGTGTTGGCATCGAAACATCGTCTTGCCGTATAGTTCCTTAATGTATACCTTCTATGCCTAGAGTTAATTCTTCTGATTTGCTTCTGTCTGTCAAGATAACCATCTGGCTCCCTTCTGCCTGTAATTTTCTGCATTCTTTCTTTTTCTGACCATTGACTTTTAACCTGTTTGTGTCTCTGTGTCTGAAGAGAATTTGGGGTCAGGGAGTGTGGTTTAGTAGTAAAGACTTGTCTAATGTGCACAAGGCCTAAGATTTGACATCAGCACAGATGATGGATAGGTAGGTAGATAGATAGATAGATAGATAGATAGATAGATAGATAGATAGATAG
>NW_021604669.1:62768-70171 GCF_004785775.1 Grammomys surdaster | reverse complement strand
TAGATAGATAGATAGATAGATAGATAGATAGATAGATAGATAGATAGATAGAGGCTAGACTAGTTATTCTCCTTTCATGCAGTTTCTCATGTTGTGACCACCAACCATAAAATTATTTTTGTTGCTACTTCATAAATGTAATTTTGGTACTGTTGTGAATTGTAATGTAAATATTTTTGGAGATAGAGGTTCACCAAAAAGGTCACTACTCACAAGTTGGGGACTGCTATGATAGACGACAGACAGACAGATAAGGTGAGGCTCTCACGGACAAGTGTACAGTTGAGTTATTTTTAAAAGCAAATTCTGCCAATTTCCATCCCTTTTTTGCAAAATGTATGGTATCCATGTATGTATGTGTATGCACATGTATGGGAGCTGCTGTGCACACAGAGGCAGGGGGCTGACGTCGTCAAGAGTCTTCCTCAATCAGTCTCCACCTGATTCACTGAGGCGGGGCCTCTCAACTGAACCCAGAGCTCACTGATATGGCTTGTCTGGCCAGCTTGCTCCAGGAATGCCGTCTCTGCCTTCCAAGTGCTGGGATTTCAGATGGACTGCCACGCCCACCTCGCTGCTCAGGAGATCCCGTCTCAGCTCCTCATATGTGCATGAGGAGCACACTGACCTCGGAGCCATCCTCCCAGCCCAATCTTCACTGACTGGGGAGTTTGACAGTGGAACCTACTGATCATGAGTTTTTGTGTTTTGTGTTACTATTTGCTTTCTAAGAACCTTCTCATTTTTTCTCCCACATCTCCTGATGACTGTTGTCTTTCCGTGTAGCTGATTTTCACAGGGACGCTCATATAAGCGCATGGTGTAGCAATTCCTTGTGGTCACATCAAACACTCTGAGCATCCAATGCACTCAATTTCGACAGCATGTAAAACCCTTCTTCCTTACGAGGGGGTCTATCCTCAGCCCATTCCAGTTATCCATGTAAAATCCTTCTCCCTTGGGGTGGTCTATCCTCAGCTCACGAAAGTTATTAGTATCACAGCAATTACACTATATCCACCTGTCCATTCCAAACCATAAATTAACCATTGTTTTAATTCACTAATTTCTGAGATATGTTAAAAAAAAAAAAGAGTTGCCAAATCAAACTATAGTAATGGCAACTTTGGAATAATTTCTTTTGGGTGCCTCCGTCTCACAAATTGTACAGAAAAGCTGGAGTCGCACCCCATTGTTAATGTCATTTCCTAACTGCCCACATGATTCCCTTTACTGAGACTTATTCTTCCTATGGCTTTTGGCTGCTACGAGGTGTCCTGTCATTCCAACACAAATTCTTTTGACTGCTTCCTGCAAGGCAGGCCCAGCGTGACAGCCTCCTCCAGCCCAGCTAGCCTTCGTATTCCTATCTCAGATTCCTAAGGAACAGGATGCTGAAGGTAAGCTTTAGAAATCTCCCCCGCTTCTCTCTCTCAGCACTTCAGCAATCTGTAGCATCTACCCTCTGCCTCCAAAGCATCTGTGAGAAATTGCCTCACTGTGGACCCTTGTATGTGAGGAGTGCTTTGTTGCAGTAAATAATTATTTGGGGGTTTCTACCCCACCTTTGATCATTTAACTCTCAAATAAAAGACAGAAACCTTTATATTTGTAATAAGCCTTAAAGCAATAGAGCTGGGCAGATATCAACTCATGGCCGTGCGCTCATGATCCACCTACCCCACGGTGACTTCTTCCTTCTGATCCTCTCCCAGAGGTCTCTGCCTCAGATCTTAAGCAAAACCAAAGCCCCGCTTACCTCTCTTCTGCTCAGCTACAAGTTCAAGGTGTCTTTATTCAACCACTAGTTTTACATTAAGGAGCAAGGTTTGCACAACAAAAGCTGGCAATCGTGAAGATTCACTCAGGGCCATACAGAATTTAGCATTACAATACAAAGCAGGCCCCTTGCTGCTTTAAAATTCCCTTTGTCTTTAGCTTCAGACGTTGAACTATTGTGCCTCAGTGTAAGTCTCTGTGAGGCCATCTTAGAATCCATTGAGCTTCTCTGATGTTGGTATTCATTCTTTTATCAGACTGGGGACACCAGGCAGGGTTCTCCTAATGATGCCTCTAGTCCTTTCTCTTACTCTTCTCCTTCCTACAATGTGTCCTTTGGTCTGTCTGGTGGCAGTCTTGGGTCCCTCTGGCCCTGTGCTGTTACCTTTAATCCTCTGTTCTACATCCTTGGTCCAGTCACTGGAGTCTTGATTCCCCCTGGGTGCTGCCTTTGAATCTGATGTCACCTGTCCATTTCCAAAGTTTTACTTCTCAGCCTCAGGTTGTCTCCTTTTGTCCTTTCTCATGTTCTTCCCACATCTTCCCTCGGCTCTCTGGGCACTTTTAAGATAGTGGCTGTGTGGAAAGGGAAGGAAGGAACTCCAAGTAAAGAAGCCACCTCAGCTTAGAGGAGACCACAAACATTGTCAGCATAGATGTCTTACATACATTAACTTGTTTTCTTTGTCCACAACTCTGTGGGGTTTGCTCAGAAGAGGTGATAACACTATTCATGATTAGTGGTGACTGAGTGGTGGTGGTGATGATGGAGATGGTGGTGATGGAGGTGGTGATGGTGATGGAGGTGGTGGTGATGGAGGTGGTGTTGGTAGTGATATTGGGGGTTGTAGGGATGCTATTACTGGTGGGTTGGTAAACAGGGAGACAGTAGTGTTGTCTTTTCTGACTAATGGTCGTGAAGAAAACAGAGAAGTCTATTACAAACTTTTCCTGGCATGAGTCAATATCAGGTGTCAAAGTTAAGTGCTAACCTTTAGGATCTTAAATGCATGGACTTGGGCCCCAGAACTCATTCACAGCATGATGATGGCCATGTTAGTCACGGTGTGTGCCTCACTTACGGCCTTCAAATCGATGGGATGAGGCTCATTGGCTGAGAATTAACAAGTCACCGTGCGCCTAGTCCAGGAATGGTATGAGAGTCTTTCCTCACGCCATGTCTTCAGTGACTCTGCTCTGTGTATCAGGATTTCTCTGGGTGTGGTACTAGCACCTGCAATCCCATTCCATAACAGACTAATACAGGAGAACTGCTGTGAATTCAAGGGCTAGCCGTGGCTATGAAATAAGATCCTATCACCAAAGGGGAAAAAAGGGAACTAGATTTTCATTATTCCTGGCTCTGATCCACTCTGGTGATGTTGCTAGGATCCACCTTTGTATACTTTTTTCTTCCTCAATAAAGAGGAGAAGTATTCCCAGCAATCTGATCCCCCACCCTTTCTGTGGCTTCTACTGACAATGCCACTATAGTGTCATAGGTCTGCCGAATCCCACCCATTTACCATTGCACCTGTGGAGTGGGGATGTTGCTGGTGGTGGTAGTGACATGGGGTGGGGGGTGGGGATGGGGATGGTTTTACCCATGGGGTGATGAAGATGCAGACAGCAGTGGTTGCTGCTCTGAATCACGGTGGTGAAGGAAGTGGCGCGGTAGATTGCAAGCCGTCCGTCCATTTGTTCCCACCACACTGTCTCAGAACAGAGCATTCCCGCCTGCTCTGTCTCTGTCACAACCCATTTCTCCTCGACAGACATTGACTCAGTCACAGCTGCTCAAGCTTTCCCTAGTGCCCATTCCCCATCAGATGAAGTCTACCGCAGCCACTGTGGGCTATGAGGTCATTTTCCTTTGCTCAGTGTTAAGGAGATGGAAACCCAGACTGGTACTGTTTGATCATACTCTAGTTCTACCACTCCTTGCTGTGTGCCTGTGGGCAGGTTATTTAACATTGAGCTTTGTTTCTCCTGTCTATGGCTTAGGCTTTAATAGCATCTACTTCTAAGGTGTAGGGGAGAAGCACTGGCCCCTTACGGTGACTCTTACACTTTCAGATAGTGTTCCCACCTTAACCACTACAGCGCTCACACTACCCGAGCTCTCAGTCAGACATGAAGACTCAGGCCTCACAGACCTTCTTGGCAGAAGTTAAAAGGGGGTCCTAGGTCTCCTGTTGTCCTGGTCCAGCCGAGCAGCTACTTTGTCACAGCCTGAGCAATGGGGTCAGAGCGAGGTATGACAGATTGTGACATGAGAACTGACACCTGCCCGGGACAGCATGTTCTAGGTTGGACCAGCTGAGGATCCCAAGCACAGAACAATCTCCAGCCCAGAGTGTGTTCCTTCAACGTGACACACTGCAGACCAGAAAGGAAGCTGAAGGCTGCTGGGAAAGAGGCTGGTCAATTTCCACAGTGATGGTAACATGCAACCTTGACTCCCCGATTCATGAGTGTTCCAGTGAGTCACAGCACCTTGACAGCTCTACCTAGGATCCTGGAAGTTAGTCAGTCACCTGTGACCTTGTCTAGATCCCTCCCTGTCTCTGGCTCCTAGCCCAGACTCTCTATTCAAGCCCACACCTAGAGGACTCTGGCCCCTGGAAATGCCGTAATAGGTTTGGTTTGCCTGTATCTTCAAGGCAGTGGGGCTTTCTGTAGATCTGACATTAACCCCTCACCCCAAGGGAAATAGAGTCATGAGGGACAGCCTCCCAACAACTCCCTGTGGGACCTGGAAGTTGTGCCTGCATTTATGACACATCCAGCCAGAAGGTCAGCCCTCCCTGCCTTGTTCTCAGAAGCCACTGCCTTCAAGGTCCCTCTGTCTTCAGCTCCCATCCCGATGCTTTTTCTTACCCTCCACAGTCCACCAGCTCCTACAATCTAGACGACCACTCAGAAGCTGGAGACAGTTACTGTTCCAGCCTGGGTGAGACATGCACTGATTCCATGTCTCTGCCTCCCACCTGTCAGACACAGAGAGAAGATGTCTCTTGGGACAGGTGAAAGAAAGTGGTTTATTAAGAGTGTTGGTCACGCTGCAGACAGACTTGGTGGTGTCAGCATTCTTGTTTGGATGTCCAGAACTGTTTCCAGAACCCCTTTCCCCTCTGAGGCCCCCTCCTCCTCTCTGTCCCTTGCTGCCGCTCTCACTTGCTCAGTTCCTGCTCTCCCTGCTGGATTTGGCAGGGCAACCCCACTACACACTCTCCGAACTGCAGCTCTCTCCTCCTCAGTTCACTCTCCCTCCAGTCATCTTATCCCCCTTCAAAAGTCCCTCCCGCACTGTTCCAGGACCAGCCATCCCTTCCTGGGTGCTGCTTAGTCATCCTCCACCAGACCACTTATAACTTCCTCTGCTTCAAGCTGGCTCCTCCCAGGTCCCCTGTCACTCAGTCATAGGCCTGGATCAGCAGAGTCCCTCTGGTTCCTCAGCCGTGAGCTAGCTGGTCTTAGTGGCCCACAGTATACAGCCCCCCTTCTTACCATCCATGCTAGCTCTACTGATTCAGTTCCTGTCTGATTCAGTTCCTGCATCTACAGCCTTCCTATCCCAGGCTGCGGACCAGCACAACTGGGAATGGTCTCAGACACCCGTGCCTCATTTAAACTTTCCAGGTCCTGGCTGCACTCTGTATTTGAAGCTTTCCTGAGTATCTTGCTATTGTGTTTCCTTGCCATCTAACCTATGATGTGTGACATCATCTTGGAGGCACATAAAATGCATCTGCACACGGTGTATGTCCATGGTTATACCTGGACCGTGTCTACAGCCAGCCCAGGGTCTTTGGATCTCATCTGTTCTTGGATGGCGCTCTCTCCTCCACCGAGTGGTACCTGTGCAGTATATCCTACATGTGTCACTGCTTATGACTATGCCACAAAGTCTTCATCTTTTCTTCTGTTGATGAACAATCGAGTTAATTTCAATTATTAATGAATATGCTTAGTAAAGGGTTTTAAGGACACTTCCTTTTAATTTTTCTTGTGTGCAGAAGCCTAGCATCAAATTGCCAGGACACGGGGAGGCTGGCATTGACAGTATATAGTTGACAGTTAATAGTATACAGTAACATAGCCTTCTGTTACTATAACAAACTGCCTGTCACAATCAAGTTGTAAAGAAAAAAGGTTTGTTTAGGTTCAGTTTCAGTCCTTGGTCACTTGGCCAGTTTGTCTGCAACTATCCTAAATATGGCACAAGAGAGACAGAGATTTTACCAAAAAAAAAAAAGAAAAAAAAACTGTCCATCACGTCTCTGAAGTCCAGAAGTGTCTGGAACCATGATAAGGCAGGGTTGAGAGGCAATGAGGAGCATGTGAGGAGGGAGTTGCAAAGGAGACAGGAGGCCTGATGTGGAAGGAATGTGAAGCTTCACATGAATGAAGGTATGAGGCAGAATACGAGGGAGGGAGGGCAGGAGGGAGGGCTGCCTCCTGAGTGACCCGTGAGTCTTAACAGGAAGGGCAGTGTTACATCTCTCTACTAAGGTTGTAATCTACCTTGTCCAGACAGCTTTCCTGAGCAAAATGGAAGACTCCCTCTCTTAGCGGGGCTTCCTCTTCTCCACCTGATCTCTGGAATGCCTCTCCACACAAAGGAGGTATCACCAGAACTTTAAATCTCAGCCAGTGAAATTTTGCCTTAAGAAGAATCCCTTCCCACTCTCCAAGGTGTATCTGTATATCTATCTATCTATCTATCTATCTATCTATCTATCATCTATCTATCTATCATCTATCTATCTATCTATCTATCTATCCCTTGACTCATCCCACTGAAGTGTATGAGCACAAGCCACTTCGTTAACTATTCTTTAAGAGAGCTGTTTTCTAAAACAGCTGTGGCACCGAAGAGCTGTAGCTCTGGGATCCTCAGAGACCTCCTCCCCCCAACACTCACTGCATGGACAGGAATCCTGCTGACCCATCCCCCATCTGTTCTGGACTTCCCTTCATCCTTTCCTGCATCAGAGCCTGGACACTCCAAGGGAAGATGTGGACCTCAGAACTCAGCCCTGCTCCATCCTTCCTCATTTGGTGTGCAGCAGTGCCTGGACATCCCAAGAGAAGGAGCAAAAGAAAAAATAAATAAATAAATAAATAAATAAATAAATAAATAATAAAACAGAACCAGCAGAGTCATCTGGACTGCAGCACAGGGCCCTGACTCACCATCCCCACAGGCTGCCTAATGGGCCAGGCTTTCACCGATCCATCCACCAAGGTGAACCTAGCAAGATGGAGGAGTGTGGGGAGCTGCCTTTCTGTGGCAACTATATGGACTTCTCCTTGCAACCATGTCACCCTCCCCCATGCCAAGGCCACAGGTGCGGAGCTGAAGAGCCAAGAGTCTGTTGGACTGTTGGCGTGTTTTTCTATCTCTGAGGTGACGGAATTGCTGCTGAACCCTGTGCCCAGCCATGCTGCAAAACTTTAATGATAAAGCTAATAATTAAAATCCCTCACAGAGGTTGGGGGGACTAGAGGAGTGGCTCCGTGGTCAACAGTGTGCACACTGCTCTTGCAAATGATCTGAGTTTAGTTCCAACTGAGTGACCTGAGGGAGGCCTGAAGCCCTCAGTTTAATCCTAACACAT
>NW_021604669.1:51371-62758 GCF_004785775.1 Grammomys surdaster | reverse complement strand
CTTTGTTTTTCTCTCACACACAAACACACCATTACACCATGTTCAGAAGCGACACTCATGAACATACACACACCTCATACAACATACTTTGCAAAGCGTGCATAACACATGCACACACCTTTGTACACCACACACACAATATTCATACATAGATATTACATACATATGCAGCTCACACACTGCAAACATCTGTATAGCACAGGATATGCAGTAACCTTCTATACAGAACCATGCCTTATACAACACACGGATCGGACAGGACATAGCACTGCACATGCTACCTACATACTGCAAAAGGCCCCCATGCACATCACACACACACACCATTACACTATACTACATTACACTACAAACACACCCATTACATTATAAACACACCCATTACATTACACTACAAACACACCCATGCACACAGTTCTTTGAATTCTGTTCAAACTATTTCCTGGTTTAATCACGTGGCCAATATTTGTTAAATAAAGACTGAAAAAAAAAATACAGGTTCTCCAGCTATGGGATGCGAAGACTAAAAAAATACCATGGCTGTGAGAGCTTTAGCCACCAGGGGGCGCATGGAGCCTAGCTCAGGACCCTGAGATGTCGTGGGAACCTCAGCTCCGCCTGGGATCCCACAGAGCCCAGAACCAAGCCTGACTCCAGCTGCCTCTGCCGATTAAAGGAGAGGCTGGGGGTGAAGTGAGAGTGGTGCTTTCAGCTCAAGAGCTGACCAGCTTAACGCTACGGATCTTGCCACAGGACAGCAGGAGACTACAGAGTCTCACACATGCAACTCCTCTGCCTGCCCAACAGTAGGCAGAGGACCTTGCCACAACGATTCCCAGAAACTGGCCTGGAGTCTCAGCTCCCAGAATACGGAACCAGAGATATTAATTACAGGGCCCCAGCAGATGCCTCCAGGACCCACGATGGGCTCAGAGGCTGTTCTAGAAGTTTCTGTTGCTGTGATAAAGCATTGACAGACTCCAACTTGGAGAAAGATTTATTTCGTCTTCTTACTGGTTACAGTGAATCATCAGGTGAAACCAAGACCGGAGCTAAAAGCGGCAGTTAGCTGCCTGCGGCCACGGACCAACTGGGTTCTCCTGAAAGAGGGGCTGGAAATGAAAAAGGGGGACGGAGAGGCCAGAAAAGCATGAAGCCAAGACAAAGTTTCTGATCAAGGCTCAAAGTTTAATAGTCAGCTCTTCTAATTTAAAGGGAAAGCCCCACCGAACCCCTTATTGTTTCAGCCGGAAATTCGTGGGAGACCCATCCTTAGTCACAGCCAGAGATGTCTCAAGGCAAGCTCAGCGGGCAGTTTATTATTCTAAATTCCTATAGCAGGTTGTACATGCAGTCAAGGCGGGTAACTCCACCTGGGTCCTTTTGTTTGGTCTATTGTGGTAAACAAGGTCTTTCTGGCCTGCTCAAGGCTGGGGGTAGGGCACACAGCAGCTTGAAACAAAGACCACAGAGGACTGCTACAGAATGCCTTGCTCTCCTTGGCTCGCTCAGCCCAGGCTCACCTGCATAGAGCTGGCACAACCCATAGTGGTCTGGGTTCTCCTACACTAGTTACCAGATAAGACAGTACTTCACATGGTCACAGCCCAACCTGATGGTGTCCGTTTCTCAGTTGAGGGTCCCTTTCCCAAATATGTCAAGTTGACGACCAAAATTAGCTAGCAGAGGCCTTTCCTGCATTCAGGCTGTCCTTCTTAGTGGAATGGAGTCCCAGCCAGCCACCTAAGGCCTAGAAGCAGCCTGAGCTGTGCTGGGCTCTCCAGTCCCCATGGAGACTGGCTGGGGGTGGGGGGTGGGGGCTTGGTAGAGGGGAAGAAGGAGAAAAGAGGATAGGTCCAAGCCCCCTAAGGGGAAGTCCAAAGGAGCCCAGGGAGCCCCTAGAAACTGAGGTACTGGGGTCCTGAGCCCAAGCTGTTCATAGCCTAGGCCAACAGACTAAGCACCCTCTGCGATCACAGCAGGGTTTGGAAGGGCAGAGGAGGATCCTCTGGGGAGCATCCTCAGCTGGCAGGATCAGGAGACACAAGTGCAGAAAGGACTTAACACCTTCGAAGCCCTAAGAAATCCATCTGCAGGTGCTGGAATGCACTGGATTTGTGTGCCTGGGCAGTGGGGCAGATGTCTAGGACATTTTAACTCCTAACCCAGCGTGGGCGGGACAGGTGGCTCCACACCCTGCACCTCACCCCAGGCGTGAGAACCCTCATTTGTTCTCTCCACCCCCTCACCTTCCTCCTCACTTCAGGAAATAAAACTCTGTCCCAGGCTCCTCCCCTCCCTCCCAAGCCCCACCCTCAGCCTGGGCTCCCTGTTCTGTTCTCCTGGCTATCACCTCCCCTGGGAGGATTCCAGCAGAACCTATGGGCTTGATCAGCCCCTCTGGCTTGAGGGAAGCCAGGATGGACAGGGATACATGAAAGAATGAACAGGGCCAAAATTTTACAGAGCCAGCCTTAGCTCTCTATAACCCTAAGAAGTAGATAGCCACCAAGAAAGTAGGAGGGTAAGGTAGGTAGAGCCTCCAGGCAGAGAGCTAAAATACAGTAGGACAGGAGCTACCAGTGGGTTGGGCAAGTAGGTAAGATTGCCCAAGCAACTTTGCCGACTCTGGGCATAAAGCACCTGGCCTGGTACCCTCCAGATGTCCAAACGGGTTTGGCTTGCTGCAACCCAAGAGTGCACAAGGTCAGTGGCCTGCCCCAGATCCCCAGTGGCAGGCAAAGTCCATCCCCAACTTCCCAGGATCCCGCCTTACTTCCTGGAGGCTCCACTGTTTTATGCATGTCCTCCAGAAAGATTACAGGGGCTTCTGTGAGGGCCTGGAGCTCCCAGTAGCTCTTCAGACTTGTCTCTGTGCTAGAGTTCAACACAGAGTCCTGGAGAATGGTTCTCTGAGACTCCCACACCCTTCACAACCTACTGGGGCCCCTCCCAAAGTCCAGAGCCCAGCTCTAATTATCACCGACCCACTTCAAACTGAGTTGTGCAGCTTTGCCTCTGAGCCCATCTCAGGGTGGGTGGAACAGGAAGTACTGGCTACTGGATCAATTGGGGCAAGGTCACAGGGACCAGGTGACCTTGGTCTTTTAGACAAGGTTCCTATTATTGTGATCAAACACTATGGCCAAAACAACTTGGGGAGGAGTTTATCTGGCTTACACTTCCACATCACAGCTCATCATTGAAGGAAGCCAGGACAGGAATCAAAACAGGGCCAGAACCTGGAGGCAGGAGCTGATGCAGAGGCCGTGGAGGAATGCTGCTTATTGGATTGCCCATCACGGCCTCCTCAGCCTGCTTTCTTACCGAACCCAGGACCACCAGCCTAGGGATGGCACCACCCACAATAAGCTGGGTCCTCCTTCACCAATCACTAACTAAGAAAATGCCATACAGCTGGGTCTTACTGAGGCATTTTCTCAGTTGAGGTTCCTTCCTTTCAGATAATTCTAGCTTGTGTCAACTTGCCCTACAACTAGCCAGCAAGTCTAGTTGTCTAGCCAATACTGGCTAGTATTCGCACGGGGCTTTTAAAAACTATTTAATACAATTTTGAGTTACCAAACAGAGAGTAATTCATGTGGGAACCTCAGAGATCCGAGTACAGAACAAGAGAAGGAGCAGGTGAACCCAGTACCAGCAGAGGCCGCTCTGGTTCTCACACATGGAGGTTGAGAATGTATGAGGCAACATGAGGCCTTTGTGGCTGAAGGCAGCCACTCCGGGCAGGAGCAAGGGACAGTTAGGGACACCTCTGACCATCCACAAAGGAACCAAGCCTTTGCATCTGTAGGACGGTGTGTCTTGTTTATCACTGGTCACAACACTCTCTCCCTGCTAGGATTAAAAGGCCTCTTGCCTCAGTCAAATCCTTAGACTACTTGGTTCAGATCCCCTATTTCAGCTGCAGCCCTTGTAGCTGTCTGCCATCTGTGGACTGGAGAAGGCCTTGTCCCTGACTGATGAGATCACATTTGTGGTTTAATACAAAATCTATCTCTTCTGAAAGCTCAAGAGCACCATTGTGTCCAGAGTTCCCAGTGGATAGCTGGCCTGTAGTCACTCAGAATGGGACCCACTCACTCTCAGAGTAAATACTGGGGTCCTTTGCTGAGTCGGTGGAGCAGGCTAAGAACCCAGGAGCAGGCTCAGGGTGAGCCTGTGACCAGATAGACAAAAAGTTTGTATCCATGCCAACAACACTGCCCAAGCCTTCCTCAGCATAGGCTGGCCTTTGCTACTCTGTTCACTGCCTGCTTAGGGTCTCGGTTGGCCTTCACCTTTATCTGACCTCCTCTTGTCCTTGGCTTTGATTTTAGTCTTGAATTGAGCCTTGGCTATGTGCCTTGACCTACTCTGTACACAGGTATAATGAAAAGCATCTATGGAGGTTTACTTTCAGTCCTAATGTGTCTAAGTCTCAGGATAAGTCCCAACGAGTCATTTGGCTCTCTGAAAAAGACCATTAGTGAAAGTGGGAGTTCTGCAAGATGCTGTGATGGACTCTGGTATTGATGAATAAGTATCAAGGGTTGCTGGGACACCCAGGCGGGGCAGGATCCGTGCATTCAAGACAGAGTCCTGTTTGCAGAATATCCCACTCTGCCACAGAGGAAATAGGCACATCAAGAGCCTGGAACAGATAGAACCAGAGAGCATGGGGCTGTGGTAGTCCTGGAGCCCAGTACTTACCCTGCTGTTTATTACTTGGGTACCACTAACAAAACTTCCCAGCAGCTACTGGCACACTTCAAAACAAAAGGTAGACCATCACTGCTACTTTACAGGCTTGGGACAAATAGTCAATTATATAAGCATGCCACACACCGTACAGTGCTCAGAATTCAACAGATGCTACACACACACACACACACACACACACACACACCCCCCCCAAAAAGATCTACCCACCTAGGCTAAGCAGAGCAAATCAGAAGATTGCCCGCCCGCCACTGCCTCTGATCATCAGGGTCTACACTTCCATGCCTCTTCTGCCAGGAGCTGCCATCCCATGCCCCTCACTTCCTCCTTTATTACTTGCTCTCACTGTCTCTAGCAATTTCAATAACATGAACTCATTCTGCTGCCTCCAGGAGAACAGCTTCAAGGAGACTCACTTCTACCTCCAGAGGTGGACCCTGGGACATCTCACAGCCCAGGAAGTGCCCAGTCCAGGAAGAAAAGTCAGGGTACCAGCACTGTGGTCTTACTATGCTTAAGGTTGGCACACAGGTCTGCCCAGGCCTGTACTAGAAGATGGAATGTATCTCACTACTGCAGGATTAGCAGGAGTGACCAGTAGCTCTGGGAGAGTGAGGTGTCATAGGACATAACTGGGAGGTTCTCAAGGCAGCAAAGAAGTAGCCAGAACAAATCCCCACGTGAGCTAGACAGGGTATCTAGTACAGTGAACTAAGCTTTCTAGTAAGGCCAGCCCAAGTAAGACATTCCACAAATACCCATCAAACAACTGGATGCTTTTTCTTTTTCTTTCTTTTCTTTTTTTTGTGTTTTTTTTTTGTTGTTGTTGTTGTTTTGTTTTGTTTTTTCGAGACAGGGTTTCTCTGTGTAGTCCTGGCTGTCCTGGAACTCACTCTGTAGACCAGGCTGGCCTTGAACTCAGAAATCCACCTGCCTCTGCCTCCCAAGTGCTGGGATTAAAGGCGTGCGCCACCACTGCCCCGCTGTGTTTTCTATAATACGCATCCATTCAATGCATGCACACAAAGCCCACTTTTTAAAAAGAGTGAGAAACCAATAATATATTTATAATTCCATCCTTAGAAAGGCTAAATCAAGAGGGCCACCAGTTTAGCCTCAGTTACATAAAAATTCTTTTTCAGAAAACCAAGAGTCTACAGACTGCGTACAGACCTTATGTGATAACCCAGGCTTTCCTCTTCTATTCCAGGAAGTTTTAGCACAAATACTTTGTCCCTGTGTGCACATTTTTTCCCAGGTTTGTTGTGTTTGTTTGTTTGTTTGTTTGTTTGTTTGAGACAGAGTCTCACATAGCCAAGGCTGGCCTCAAACTCCCTAAGTTGCCAAGGATAACCTTGAACTCCTGATCTTCCTGCCTCTACATCCCAAGTGCTGAGATTATAGGATGCAACGTCATACTGTTTCATGGCGTGCTGAGGGTTGGACCTGTGACTTTATGCATGCTACAAACTGAGCTACAAGCCCAGCTCCTTGTCCACGTTTTTAAAAGGTTCTTTTTGGGCTTTTTAAATTTTTATTTTATGTGTATGAGTGTTTTCCCTTCACGTATGTCTGTGTACTCTTGTGTGTGCCTGGTGCCTGAGCAGACCACAAGAGATTGTCAGTCCCCCTGGAACTGGATTTACAGGCATTGTGAGCTGTTACGTGGATGGTGGGGATTAAAATCAGGTCTGCCAGAAGAGTAGTCAGTGGTCTAACCACTGAGCCATCTCTGCAGCTCACTTGTCCACAATCTCACAAACATTCTCCATCAGCTGCAAACAGTCTGTAGGCCAGACTGTGTTGCTTAGCAATGCCTTCACTCTCTCTATCACCTCATCTGTTTATCCGAAGTAGAAACATAGTCGAGCTCCTCCTGATTGGTTCCTCAAAACACTAACCCATGTGCTCGCTCACATGTTTTCCGGCCGTTCATCATCCATCCCCACGCTGCTCTCCACGCAGATCTTGGGTTTGGATATGATTATTCCTACTTGTCCTCACTGGCCCTGGCTATTTTTGTTTTAAGGAAAGTATTTTCCCTGAGGTGGTAGTTTAATGAGGCAGCACGTGCCTAGCATACGTGTCACCCCGTGTCTGAGTTCTACCCCCTCAGCCACTCTGGAGGAGGAGATTTGATCGTTTCTGTTTGACCTTCCTGCTTTCTAAACCACACACACCCTTTAACTCTCAAGCGTTGTGGTATTTGCTGAATCTCTCAGTTTACAACAGACCCTCTTTGTAGAAGAGGACCTGTAGGCTTCTCTGCATTAGGGTAAGTATGAGACCCTCAAACTCTGACCTCTATTTCTAAGAAAAGTTTGGTTTCAGCTCATCAGAGCTCTTCAGACCCACGTACCTACCCCCATTCCCTGCCCAAGCCCTAATTCTGGTCATGGATTTGGATTCAGTGGAAAGGTACAGTGTCAATGACACAGGGAAAGATCAAAGAGGAAGAGATGGAAAGACATGAAGCATTGGGGACTCAGGGGAAGGGGCAAGAACAGGACAGGACATGGAGAACAGCCTCTACAGATGGGGAATCCTTGGCCCAGAGCCCTGCCAAGCCCATTTCTGTCCTCCCAGTAGAGCATGTGGTATGACTGCATTCATGTGTGAGCAAGCCAATGTTCCATCTCTACCTCCACAAAGATGGCTGTGGGCCTAGCTTACCTCTCCAGCCTGTGTCCTTTCATCCTGGTCAGCTTTAGGAAAACCCTGAGTGCTGAGCTAGAGCCAGCAACGGAGGAACACATGCTGCCAACAGCTGCTGGGTTTCGGCAAGCTGAGGGTGAAGATTTCAGATCTTTCATAAAGTAGTTTTAAACATGCATTTAAAATTAAATTACTGACCAGGGAGATGGGTCAGCTGGTAAAGGCACCTGCTACCAAGTCTGACCTCCTGAGTTCAATTCCAGGCACCGGAATGATGGAAAGAAAGGAATGACTCCAACAGGTTGTTTTCTGACTTCCATATTCTAACCAAGATGCACTTGCGTTCACACACACACACACACACACACACATAAATGTAATAAATAATTTTTAAAATTTAACTATAAGTTGGGTATAGTGGTACACACCTATAATCCCAGTATTTGGGTAGTGGAGGCAGGAGGATCAGAAGTTAAAGTACCCAGACTAGATCATATGAGACCTTGAAAACAAACACACACACACACACACACACACACACACACACACACACACAAGGAGGGGGGCTGTGCGGGGAAGGGAGTGGTTCCAGAAACAGCTCAGTGGTTAGAGCACTGGCTGTTCTTACAGAAGACAAGGGGATTGATTCCCAGAAGCCATATGGCAGCTCACAGCCATCTGTAACTCCAGGAGATACAGTGTTCTCTTCTGGCCTCCACTGGCACTGCGTGCATGTGCAGGCAAAATGCCCATACATACAAAATATATATTTTGTTTGTTTGTTTTTTCCAGATAGGGTTTCCCTTTGTAGTCTTGGCTGGCCTGGAGCTTGCTCTGACTTTGAACTCAGAGATCCACCTGTCTCTGTCTTCTGTGCCACCACCGTCCAGCCAAAATAAGTTTTTTAATGAAAAGAAAGTATTTAAAAAATTTAACTGCATGAACATAAATAAATAATTGCACAGGATAAAAATTAAATATCAATGAAATCTTAAAGGCTTGGGAAAGCACAGAGCTAAGATCACAAGTCCTCGAAGGCTGTTTCTGGTTATTTCATGCTTCTCTTCTCGGAGGCCACCTGTGTCAGACACGTTTCTGGTGGAAACCTCAAAACTTCTGCTTGGTCTTGTGATGTCCCATGGGACATCTGAAATCCATCATACTCGATTACTTCAAGGAAACCAATAGACACCATAAGCCACGAGCTAACTGTTGTTTTGGGTCAGGGTGATACAGCTGTCATTTGGTTACTCACACTATGTAAGTAATCCCCAAGGAACTCACAGGCTTAGGTAGATTTTTTTCTTTTTAACTCTGTCACCTGTGTCCTATTTTAGGCAAATAAGCATGTGTTCACATCTCCCCAGGGAAACTCTTGACACAGCCCCTAAAGAATTGACAAGGGTCTTCTCTAGTGTGCCTGTCACATGTTTTCAAGAAACATGTAGTGGGGGAAGGTATGCTCTAAATTCAGGTCCGCCACCCACAGGCTGGGTGTCACGATGGAACAGGAATCTGTAAGAAGCGGAAAGAATGACTCTTCCTCCCCCACGCAGCTTCGTTTTTCCGTCATGGGATTGTCATGCTTCCGCCTTTGAGCATGAACTTGAGCCATCAGACCCCCAGGGGACTCTGGGGCCTTCAAGCATGGGCTGGATCACATTTTCTCTTGAATTTTCACATGATCATGTCTTGAGTCTCATTGCTTTGATGCTAGCTTCCCCGCCTAGCATCAATCAAAGAACACACTTTCTTCAGAACTTTCCAGTCCATGGTGTGAGCGGAGTTGATAGTTTCCCTCCATTTACATACCTTCTATTGGTCTGTTTCCCTAAAGGACCCTGACTAATACATTTTGGTTGGAAAATTTGGGAGATGGAGGCAGAACAATCTGGAGTTCAAGACCAGCTTTGGCTCATATACAAGTTTGGGCTACATAAGACCCTGTCTATGAAACACACGTACACACGTATACACGTGTATGCACGTGCATACACGTATGCATACACACACTCAGACACATATAAACACACTATAGTCCACTCTAATTCTATCCTAGCCTTAGGCTGGCCCCAACCCTGCTCAGCAGACTGTGAAATCTCTGGGTCACTGAGTTGAGAACCCCAGTCTGTAATGCTTTGCAAGACTACTTACTCTGGGTACCTGCCATGAGGGCAAAAGCCATCTAAGCTATAGTGCCATCCTGTCTGCTGAGGTCATTTGGCCTTGGCTTTAGCTTTGACTTGGTCTCAATCCCAGGGAGTATAGTTTGATGTCAGCCTCTGTCTATACTGTGTCCTTGGCAGTATCTGGTCTTCATTTTCTCCTTGACATTTAGACTTCCATGGATCTTGATCATTGATGGCCTTGGACTCTATCTTCTTCCTGTCTTCGTCATGAGTGTGACTGTGCTCATATGGCTCTGCTCTTGGCCTTGGCCTTCATCTCGGAAGCTTGAGTAAATCTAAATGTGTGTCTTCCTATGCTCCCTGGAGGCAGCAGAATGTGCAGCTCCCTGTGGATGGCTGTCCTGTTATCAGATTGTATCTTCAGCTGTTCACCTGGATTAAATCTTCAAGACGGATAGCCTGCGGTGAAGGCTGGAGTACTCCTACAGGTTGTACCCAGATGGGTGTCTTGGTTGCTTTTCTACTGCTAAGATAAGACACCATGACCAAGACAACTTCTAAAAGAAATAGTTGATTGGGCTTAGAGTTCCAAAGAGTGAGTCCAAGACCACCATGACAGGCAGCATGGCACCAGGCAGGTATGGCACTGGAACAATACCTGAAACCTTACATCTGATCCACCAACAAGGGGCAGAGAAAGATAACTGGGAACAGCATGGGCTTTTTAAACCTCAATGCTTCAATGATTTCACCAACAGGGGACCAAGTACTCAAATACATGAGTCTATGAAGGACCCTCTCATTTAAACCACCACAGAGGGAGATGCCCTGGAAGAGCATCTGTAAGTGATTGGGTGGGGTGAGGTCCCCCTGGCTAACATCTCTCTCCAGGGCTAAGGAATGAGCCTATTGTCTGCTATGCAGACCCCCCCCCAACACACACACACACGCACACAGACCACACACACACACACACCACACACATACACACCACACACACCACACACACACACATACACATCTCACACACCACACACACACCACACACACACACTCACACCACACACACCACACAAACCACACACACCACACACACCACACACACCACACACACCACACACACCACACACACCACACACACCACACACACCACACACCACACATACACACCTATGAGACCTGAAGAGGGCTGGGAACCTGGGCCAGGAGACCAAGCTGTAATATAGCTGCACTGATTCTCAGCTTATCACCAGGGGTTAGAGTCAGTACTCCTTTAGGAAGGTGACCACTACTGCCACCATCTGTCCCATTAAATGGTGGAGCAAGCTTGTGAGTCTGAGGCTTTTCTAACATAACTGGTCTGAACATCCGGGCCATGACCCCACTGGCTTCCGGAGACGGACTCTAAGGTTGGAAGCAGCAGGTCCTGTGGGACCCTCCCTGCCTGCCAGAGAGGGGAGAGTGATACGAAGATAGTGCTCTGGGGAGCACAGGAATGCTTCACACTCTATGCTTTTTGTTGTTCTCTGACCCCTGACCTCCACAACCCCCAGGCTGCCTGTGCACAAAATCAGAGCCATTGGCACCACAATGCCAAGAGGCTGAGGAATGAGGAAGAGGTAGTGTGCTGAGCACCCTGTCTTGAATCTGGCCTTCTCACTACCCGTACCCAACCTACACCAAACAAGCCGAGCTGAACACCTGCACCAGGCTCCAGCCCCTTCCACTGGCTCATTTGCTTTCAAGCTGTCTGCACCATTGTTGGGTTCTATTAACTGCTACTCTACTCTGGACCCCAGGAAAGACTCTGTCCCAGCCCTGTCTGTCTGTCTGTCTGTCTGTCTGTCTGTCTGTCTGTCTATGTATCTATGTATGTGTCTG
>NW_021604669.1:34042-51361 GCF_004785775.1 Grammomys surdaster | reverse complement strand
CTGTCTGTCTGTCTGTCTGTCTGTCTATGTATCTATGTATGTGTCTGGCTGGCTGGCTGGCTGGCTGGCTGCCCGCCCATCCATCCATCCATCCATCCATCCATCCATCCATCCATCCATCCATTCATCCGTCTATCCATCCATCCATCTATCTCTTCATTGCTTTCTGTTCTCTCTGAGTCTGTATTTCACCCATCTCTGATCTCTATCTCCCTCTCTCCTTCTGTGTCTCTGCCTCTGTCTCTCCCCTTCCATGTGGGCAAGTGCATCCAAGCTGTCTCTACCTTCACAGAGCAACCTGGGAATACACTGGCCTCTTCCAGCAAGCCTGATCCTTCCCACCCTGTACTGACCCTGTAATGTTTCCAACATCTACAACACCCTCCAAGGCAGGGGCAAACAGACCTGACTCAGGGTATAGAGAGAGCTTCAGAGTGTGAGGCCTGATTACTGAGCAGGCATTGGAGGATCCAACCGAGGCTGGACATCCTGACAGGGCAATACAGCTTAGTGTATACCCATAGAACTGCCACAAAGGGGCCTGACCAGGACAGCGTCTGTCAAAGACCCCACAAGCAAGCACTGTCCTGGAGAGGCCACCCAGCAGGAACAGAGAGAAAACACTGGGACAAAGCAACCTCAAGCATGTGAGACTGGTGTGCCGGGCAGGCTCCAGCTGCGTTTCCTGTGGAAGTAAGTAGCGTCTACATTGCATAGTGTGGCTTCCTTGGTTTTCCAGGAACCTTCTATTTGGAACCTCTTGTTCCCACATGTTTATGGGAACAACCAGCTACTCCATCCCACCTCTCCACTCTCTCAGGGAAAAAACAAAACAAAACAAAACACTGATAGTGGGGAAGTGCCTGAGAGACCCTGGGCACATGATGGACTGCAGAGGAAGGCTGTACGTGAGCATCCATTATAGGCCCCTCTGCTCCATGCAGGTCCCTAAGTAATGTTCTCCCCAGCCTGTCCTGTATGGCTGTGGTACAGGGGCAGTGCGTACTCTCGGCCAGCTAGTGAGGTGGATATAGATGCTGATGCTGCCTGGGAAGGCTGGAACTAGTAAGACGGGAGGAGCCCTGGTTTTATGTCAACTTGACTCAAGCTAAAGTCATCTGAGAGGAGGGAACCTCAATGGAGAAAACTCGTCCATAAGATCAATCTGTAGGCAGCCTGTAAGATACTTGCTTTATTAGCGATTGAGGGGTCTTGGGGTGGCGGGGGGGTGGGGTGGGGGGGACTGGCAGTGTGCAGGGAGCAGCCCTCAGTCAGGCTTTGGGGAAAGAATGTGAGCCTGAAGCCAGGACTCTACATAGGAATGCAGGTGTGCCCCGCTGGGGGCTGAGGCCTGCCTCACCCTCCTACTCTCCCAGCTTGAAGCATGAGTGGATGAGGACATCTGGCCAGGGACAGGCCCCTCGAGGAGCAGGGTGCCATTCCAGACCACCCCGAGAGTGGGTCTTCTAGGATTCAGAAGCAGGCAGTGGCCACAGCTACTGCAGAAGGGGCTGGGGCAGCTGCTCATGACTACACAGGGGAGTCAGGGGGACACACCTGTTATTCTGTCTAGGGTCTAGACACACCTGCCTGTACTTCCGGGCCCTAGCCCTAGCCCTGGGCCTGCAGTGCTGTCTATCAAAGAGAGAAGATTACAGTGTCCAGCAGAACAGAGGCTGTGCATTGAAGGTGACCTGAGAATGGACTGGACCCAAGGCAGTGAACCATCCCATCCTACCATCTTAGGTCAGGAGAGAGAGTACATGAAAGACTCAGGAGGGACAGTAGGTTCAGAAGCTCTGCTGTGAAGCACCCCAAGCTATGGAAGGAGAGCGTACATGGCAGGGCTGCCTCCATGTCTCTGCCCGAGAGCCACAAAAGAGACCCTTGACTAGGCTCTTCCCAGGGAGTGGGGTGGCAGTAGGCCTGAGGAGGGGGCAGAGGAGGCCCCAGGAATGCCAAGCCAATACCTCAGCTTCCACAGAGAATGAGGACATAGTTTTTTCTAAGGGCTGCTCCTGTTCCTGTAAAACCTTCCTAAGAGCTTCAAAGATGGCCTGCCCTAAATATACCAGGGAGGGGCTGAGCCAGCTGAGACCCTCAAGAGAGGGGTGAAAGGTGAAGGCTGCTGCAGCCGAGGGTTCTACACTGGAGTGAATGCCCTGAGATACTTGGGAGCAATGACAGAGGTGAAGGATTCCTGCCTAGCCTGGGGCCCTCCCTCCAGTGGGCCTGGCTGTAAGGATTACCCACTGCACACAGACATAGGAGTTTCTTCAGAAGGGAGGATGGATCTTCCAGCTGACCACTAGCTCTGCCAGCATAATCAGGTGTCCAACCTCAGGCTTGCTGACCCTATGCTCGCTCACACTTGGTTCTATGCTCACACATGCAGTGTCCAGCAGTTACAGGCTAAATGTGTCTTGTCTACTTCACACGCCTGACACAGAGGCCCAGGGCGAAAGCAGGCTAACTGGGTTGGCTGCCCCTCCAGCCCACTCAGTCCCAGCCTCCAGGACTGGCATTCCGGTGTCCACTGTACAGCAGAAGCATTCTGACGTCTGCAAGCACCATCAGACATGAAGTTCAGGGTCACTCAAGCAGCACAAGGCAGCCATCCAGAGAAATAAATGCTTCCCAGAAAAGCCCCTGTCCTGCAATGGCCTTCAGTCCCACTAGGGGATGGATGATCGGGAATCTCTGTCACTTGACTTGCTGGAGGCTTGGCTTCAGTTTTTTTCCTAGGCTTTATCCAGGGTGGCTCTGTGCTCTGCCTGCTCACTTGGGGCGTGGCTCTGACCACCCAGTATTTACTCCTCATTCGCTGTCCTGCCAAGACCATCGCCCTCCCAGAATCCTCCACTGGGAAGGCATTTTTTCCGATTCCGTGGCTGGAGTTGAGTGAGGTTCAGTGATGATGACTTACAGGGGAGGGCCAGATGTGAGCTGTAGTCTCTACTCTGGCGCTTGGCAAGCTGGGGACAGGGTGGTTCATACTGTTGTCCTACAGTTTCCTATCTGCATCCGACCAGGGAGAGAAGGCCTTCCTCTTTCCATTACAACCTCTTTCCTCTGCAATCTCCTAGTGTGGCTATAGGCACCCCAAGGGATTGACAGGAGTACGGCCATCACAGCCTGGGAAATGAGTAGACAGGTGGCCAAGCCTCTCTGCCAGTCTGTGGCAGACAAGAGCCTTCCGGCTGTCTCCGGAATCATTGGCTGAGAACACACCTGCCACACAGAAACCATGCAAGCAGAGGGGACCAGACGATCTCTCTCAGAAACCTTCAAATGTTCTGGCTAAGGGAAGTGGTCTCCCAAGCCCAACTTCCACCCTCAACTCCTTAGCCAGGGAGAGCTTGAGAGAAGGCTCAGGCGTAGGTCAGGAATAGGAGAAGGCCTTTGATCCTCCCCCTGAAGCTATTCATTACATTCCCAGGACCACAAGACCCTGGGATCACGGGAGGGCAAGGACTCATTGTTCTCCATCCTTTCTTGGGTCCCCAGAGGCCCTTCTGAAGTGAGATCCAGAGCCTGGGAGGCCTTCACTTGGCATCATGCCTCTTGGTACTTTGAAGGCAGAGCCTTCCAACTCCCAACCCCACACATGTGTACACAAACATACACTCAAGGCCAAGTCTTGATTCTTCAACCCCCAAGCTTCACCTTGTGTAGAAACAGTTCTGGAGACCCAAGGACACAGACACTCCCACCAGTGAGAGTCAATTCACAACTGTTCATCACAGACCCAGAAGGAAGAGATCCTCCCCGGGGCTCCTGGCACAGATGCCTGTGACTCAGCATACCTCTGTCAGCTCATCAAATCCAAAATCAGTGCCTTCATGCTGAGATTGCTCTCCCAGACAGCTGCTATACCATGGTTAGCAAAGCTGTATGCACTGAGGGGAAGCTTTGGTAGGATTCTAGAGAACGGAAGTAAGGTTCAGCGCCAAGTTTAGGGGTGAATATGTTCGTGTTTCCCTTTGTGTGGAGGCCCTTCTGTACTTTACCATCAAGAGGAGTTTAAAAATACTTTCAGGCAGCCTAGAATTTATTATAAGATAGATACTGTTTGACACGTTCCCCCTCGTCCCGCAAGGAAGACGCAATATGAGCTCTTCTCCTACAGTTTACTCAGGACCCTTCTTAACAATGTGCTGACCCCGGGGAGCCCCTGCCCACAGGCTAAATACTTCATCGGCGCTGACCTCAGGAATGCCACGTGGCAAATACCTATAGGCACACATCTGCAGAAACCAAGCCAGGTCATCAACCGAGCCAAATAAGGCACAGAGAGTCCCGCCATCAGGCCTGGTGAAGGTGGACACCAGCGCCATCTTTAAGGCGCGGCACCGTGCGGCTCTCCACAACTGCTGTGTGAATTTAGGCCTGAAGGTTTGTCCCAGGGACTGTTTAGTACTAAATGTTTTGCTCACAAGTGACTATGAACATATTCTCAAAGCAGCTTGGCTACTCCAGCCTCTGTTTTCTTGACCTCAGTTTCTGAAGTCATTCCTAGTCCCATTCCCTATAGAAGGTACAGCATGAGCAGAGTCAGCCGTGTGGGAATAGAAAATATTCAGGGAAACATGCGCTAGACTTGAACACACCCGGCCTAGTGGATGTTTGGACAGCATACTGATTGTGTATTAGCTGTCGTCTATGGAATACGAGAAGCCTAGGATGCTGAAGGCCCTATGCGTATAATGCACCAGCGCATACGAGGGACTTGAGCAGGCATGGATTGAGTTATCCATGATGTCCCGAGGACACTGAAGACTGACCATACCATTAAGTAAGCCAATGAGAGAAGCAGACACAACCTTCTTGAGACCCTGTCACACATTTCCACCACCCAGTGCAGGCCTGGTCTCTCTCAGTCTCTCTCCTGTTTGATTTTCTTGATTCATGGTTCTGAAGCAATCGCTTATTTTGATCATGAAGATATAGCAAACACACTCACCCAGCACCAGGAATCTTCTTCCCCTTAAGCAGGCCAGAGATGTCCTCTGTACAGAGGCTAGGTGGTTGGACAAAATCTTACCCACTAGGTACGGTAGCAGCTTCAGCAGACAGGAGGGTACAGAATGAGCTGGACTGCAGAAAACATGAACCAGGTGAGCTTGTGAGACCCCTTCCCAAGAAGCCCACCTCCTGGAGACCAGCTAGAGGCCACCTCTTTCCTCTACAGCGGGCCACTTGGGCAGTGGGTTGAAAAGCTGGGTCACCTCCTGAGCTGTGCGGTCAGGTGGAGGCATAGCCAGCTTAGAATCCATGCAACCAATTTCGTAGCACAAGGTTCTGGCCACCAGAGAGACAATGGGCAGGACTTGATGAAACCCACTGTCGAACTAAAACTATCAAACATGCCTGCTCAAACGCATGTGCACATACATGAACAGATAGATATTCAGGCACATACACACATGTACACACACAGCATACACATAAATATATGCATTCACATACATACTCACATGAACACATACCAATATTTATTCACTCACCTACACACAACATAACACACACACATTTAGAATATATCATTTTAATACATTTAAACATATTGACCTAATAGCTAAATATTTGCTCTCATTTTAATGCATAAAGAAGTTTTCCTATGTTTCTTAAATATCTGAGTCTCAGAGGATGAATTTCTCTTTTTAAAAAATTGTTTGCCTGGCTGGGAAGGGCAGATGAATTAGACCAAAGCACCCACCCTGGGCTGGCTGGCTTGCAGTGGGCCTAAGAAAAGACACTCAAACACCTGCTGCAGGCACCACTGTGATGGATGGCTGTGTGATGGAGAGATGGGAAAGATGGAAGAGAAAGCAAAGCCAAGGAGTCCATACACTGTAGAGAGAGGTGGAACTGAAGACTTAACAGTGGTGAAGAACAGCCATATGAAGAGGCCTTGGTCAGATCCTGGCCCAGTCTGCCACCAAGAGCCCTGTCTGGCTCCATGGTCCTCCTGCAGTTGGTCTGTGTCAATGTCTGTATCCTGAGTTACCACCAAAGGCCAAGCATATGTCCCTGGTGTGGGCTGCCACCAGAGACCATGTGGATATCTGAGGGTACCAGAGCCATGTCTAGGTCTGTGGTCCACTGGCAGTCAGGGTCTGTGTTGATGTCCCAGGTCCATGTTACCACCAAAGGCCATGCAGATGTCTCTAGTTCGGACTGTTGCCTGAGGCACTATGCTAAGCTGGCCTTGCCCCTCACTGGAGAGCTGGCCCCAAGGTCATGAGAGTGAGAGAGCTGTTCCTGCCCCTCACTGGCTGCAGCACTTGGGAGAGCAGACCCTGCACCTCACCTGGCCAGTAGAGCTGGCCCTGGTGGCAAAGGTGTGTGTGAGCCTACCCCCAAGGACATGAGAGCAGGAGAGCTGACCCTGCCCCTTTTCAGCTGCAGAATTAGGTGAGCTAGCCAGGGCAGTGTTGGAGAGTTCACCCTGGTGGTATAGGTACAGGTGAGCTGGCAGACTGACCAACTCAGCTACAACCCAGATCCAGGGCTTTGAGTTGGCCCACCCCAACATCTACCCCATCTATGATCTGCTGGAGCATGGGAAAGGGCTGGTTCTGCACATCCAATGCTGCAGGATCTCCACGACACAGGGCAACAACATGAGATCCCTGTGAGGACCAAGTATTGATCGTGTAGCAGAAGCCAGAGGCCTGGAAACAGACCAGTGACTCATTGCCATGAACATTTGCAAGTGAAGATGCATGGACTGAGGGTGGACTGAGGGAGACACTGTGACACACTCTATCTTCCACGACAATGTTTTGTCTTGTCTTTAAGTCCTATCTTATTTTATTTTATTGGGGTTTGGGGGGGAAGGGTGGATACGAAGGGCTGCAGAGATGAGTGAGGTTGGGGTGCATGATGTGAAATTCACAGAGACTCAATAAAACGGTTTCTGTGTGTGTGTGTGTGTGTGTGTGTGTGTACATGCTCTCAGGAAGTAGAGGTAACACTAAGACTGCTGTGACTGCTCTTTCTCATCCACAAAGCCTTCATTCCGCACCTTACCACTCCTACAGTCCCCTCCCCCACTAAGTAGAGGGTTCCTTTCAGCTCTGTCAGTTGTAACCCCATCTCTCCTTGCTCCCGTGCACCCCTTCTGAAGCTGCCCAGGGCAAAGGGTGGGTCCCATTCAAGAAAAAGATGCTGGGGAAAGCTGGCAATGGCCTAGATCTGGTCAGGCTGCTGTCCAGAGATTGGTTGTCTGTAGCAGAATTTTAGCAGATCTATTGTATCGGGCGTGAATGTGGAGTGGTGGCATCTAAGCTTTGAAGTAGCCTTTTGTCACTGATTGTTATCTGAGATTTTATGGAGTCAGTGTTTTGAAGGATTCTCAGAGTCTTTGCAAGACAAAGCCTGGCAAACTGGGATGGCTGAGAATTGCTTAGGAGATGGGTCTTTTAAGACAACTCCTAGATCAGATAAGATCTGATCTTGGTGTGAGGAAACTGACTTGCTAAAAGTGCCTTTTGTATAACAATAAAAAGAGCTTAAGCTGGAGGAGGGCAGAGCAGAGAGGCAGAGCCAAGCAGCCAAGACAATATGACCAGGGAGTCAGAGAATGGGTGGTTAGCTCAGGAGTCCTGTCCCCAGCAAAAAAAGGCTAACAGGCGTATACTACACATCTGTCTCCCGTGTCTTTAATATTAAACCCCAAGCAGGATCCCCAAAGTCCCTGCAATAATTGTCCTTTTCAGACAAACTTTCTGGAAGCTTTTCCTTGCATTGGTGACCAATGCCTACTTGAGGGACTCTTCTGTAGGCACAGGCAAAGGGCATCGTGCCAAGTAAGGTGGAACTCCTCCCTCCTCTATAGCCAGAGTTCACACCATCCAATGCTGGTGGGATTGGAAGCAGCCTGCCACCCTCTTGCCCTGACTGCCTTTAAGGCTTGGCTTCTAGAGGCCATCAGACAACTCTCCTAGTCCCACACTACCTTGGTCCTCTGGACATATTCAAGTGCTGGTAGGACCTTTGTTTTTCTTCCTCACTAGGGTTGGACTTCAAGTCCAGGATAAGTGGGAAGCAGGCATGGAAGCCACACGTTCCGAAGGCCCAGTTCTGAGGGAAAGTGAGGGGTTGCCAGGGCTCTGCACTCTCCATTGCCAGGATCCAAGGCCTCCTTGGGCAGCATGATCACACCATCCACCATACCACCAACCCTGTGCTCTCTCCTTCTCTCCCTTTCTCTCCCCTCTGCTCACAACATGTATAAACACATTGCCCACAGCATGTACAGCTGCCTGTGGCCTACTATATCAGCCACAATGGATACACATCCACCTGTAAGACTTGTGAGCCTTAGTTTACCGGAGAGCCGCCCCCCCCCCAGTGAACCATAAAGAGACGTGAATCAATGCAGAAAGCAAGAGGAATTGTAATGATCTAATGCATTGGGGTCGTCTGTACCCGAAGGAGAGGTAGTGACCCCAGGCAGCCCATTTGGTCAGTTTTTATACAGTTTAAGGAATGGACTAGAGTAACAGTAACTAAGCACAATATGATTGGCAGAACACTGTGACTTTTAAACTGATTGGTCTTTGAGGTGGCAAGGACTTCCCTTGTTTGTAGGTGGCAATTTCCCTCCCCTGTGGTCTGAGGAATGTTAATCAGCCTCTCCCTTCCTCCTCTGAAAGAGGAATGTTAATTAGCCTCTCCCACAGTGGGGGTGGGGTGGGGAACAAGTATTCTAAAGTTCCTCTTCACACTCCCATATTGATACTCATACACCCCAGCGTACACCCCCTCACATGTACATAAACATATCCCACAGCTTACACACACACACACACACACACACACAGAGAGAGAGAGAGAGAGAGAGAGAGAGAGAGCTCAGTGTTGGGTGTTCTGGGCCATAAACTATTGACGTATAACAGCATATGTCCAAGGCCCAAGGACTCCTGGTCTGACATCTGATTATAATTATAAGCAGAAAGTGATTCTTGATTAAAGATCAAGGGAAAGAGAAAAGTTCATTTTTGTGCAACTGTCTGTCCTTCTGTCCTCTCTGAGGCATCAGCAGTGTGCAGCTCAGACTGCTTTTCCAGAGAACTTTCTGTGGGAGTGTTCAGCCTTTACTAAACCCTCTTCATGTCCCAGCCAAGGATGGAGTAGGGCAGGCACTAGATATGGCCACTAGACAGAACCCCAAGAACATCCTGCCACTTTTACTATGTGGGGCAAGTAAAGCAACCCTTGGCAGACCTTAGATCTGCAGAGGCCTCAATCTGGTGCCAATCCTGACTTTGGCACCATCAGCTCCTATTGGTTATCTGCTGCCCAGTCTTAAAGACTGAAGGACCGGGCAAACTGGTGTCAGGAATGGTGTGGGACTGTAACAGATGCCTCATCTGTGGGAACAGGATGATGGATAGACTAGAAGAATTATGAGCTACAGGGAAAATCTTGTGAATGAAAAAATTAGTAGGGGTGAGGAGTGGGGTGTGCACACAGCTGTAATCCCGTCTTTCTGGAGACTGAGGAAGGAGGATGAACAGTTTGAAGTCAGCCTGAGCAATAGGATGATTTCAGAGAGACAGAGTCAAAGACAGAGACAGAGAGTTTTAATCCCCGACACAAGGCAAGGCAGACTCTATTAAAGACCATCCTAACGAGTGCAGGGCCCACCCAAGTGGGATTGTGGGTGGGGGTATTGGTCTCAATTCTCTCAATTCACAATTCAACATGAACTAATAGGGGTTTAGAGCCAAGGGATAGAGGAGTCGATGGATGGAAACCTAAAGAGGAAACATCAGGATGCAGAGGACACTGTCAAGCCAGAGTTCCTAGATGCCATCTAAAGTATGCAGATGAGGAACCTACTTAGGTATGGAGTGGAGTCTCTCGATAAACTTACATAGCAGAGTCCAGAGGAAGTACCCAGAAAAACCAAGGTTTTAGAGCCAAACTAATATATGGTTAAACCACGAGTCTTTGTCCCCTTAAAGGTAATTCTAGCAGGGACTCAGGAAGAAAGGAGACAGAGAGCATGACATGGCCGTGATCACAAAGCTGGGGAAGAATGTCAGGAAATCCTCTGAGAAGCTGCAGAGTGAAGGGTACACTTCTGGAAACTGGAGGAAAAGCTACTCTTGTTGTAACGTGGAGAGTAACTTGGTCTAATTCTGTTCCTATCCCGGTATTTTTAGAATTTGCAAGTGAAGAATTAGATATTCAGCTGAAGGTATGACAGAGCTCTGTGTTGCAGGTGTGGACGGAATGGAAAAAGAAAAGAGAGAGGGAGAGAGAGAGAGAGAGAGAGAGAGAGAGAGAGAGAGAGAGAGAGAGGGAGAGAGGGAGAGAGAGAGAGGGAGAGAGAGAGAAAGAGAGAGAGAGAGGATTCCAAAGTAGAATTTTCAATCAAAAGAAAAGGAGAAGTTTAAAATGTACAAAATTCTCCACCTACTCGTTGAATGAACGTGAAAACCTGTCCAGGGAGATCAAGAGTGTGGGGACCTACGATCTTGCTACGATCAGTCAGGTACCATCCATTCCCAAGAAGGACGAATAATAACAGAAGCATTGGCAAGATCACTCAACAGCCCCTCTGTCCCAGGCCTGCAGTTTCCTGGGCCTTAGAGACAAACTTATTTCAGGTGTAGGGGAGGGGAAGGGTGCTGCTGCTCACTCACTCAATCTCATATCATACAGCTGGCTCCCCACTGCACTCTTCAGCTGCCTAGGTAGTGTCCCCAAGCCTCAGTGCTGTAATAGCATGGCTGTGTCTGCCTACACTTCAAAGGGTCCCCGTGAGCTTTGAAAGCCAGGCAGACCCACTGTAGGAACCAGTTCAGATGGTCCCCGTTACAACAATTCTCAACAGAGCTGGGGGGGGGGGTGAGTATCTGCATCGGATACCCCAGACCACTGTTGCTGCTTATACAATACTTCAACCCGAATGTGGACATCGTAATCCTCAGGTATGGATAGACCTGCTGAAGACCTGCTGCTGGAGGCCATGCAGCAAGACCAGGCACAGAGCCATGGAAACATCCCAGATACCTTTCCTTGCCTTGGGAGTGTCAACAATCCTACAATAATCACAGCAGGATACTGGTATACCAAGCCTGCTGTCCAGTTCCATGCTTCACCCAGAAGAGATCCAGGGCTGAGTAAAACAAAGTAAGTTCGATGTTACCCTTTAGGAGTTTCAATCAGGTTTATTTTATCTGCCAATTAAAAAGTGTAAAGTGTGTTGGGGGACATGTGGGGATGAATCTCAGACACAGAAGACAGCAACTGTCACAGGGAAAGTACCTACAAGGCAGACGGAGATTCCAAAACTGAAACCCAGCCCACTGGGAGGTCTTGGGTTTTTTTAAGTGGTTTTGGTGGTACAGAGTGGAGGCATACTCTACAACACTCTGGACGGAGCTGGATGGAGTGATGGGGTACAACACTCAACACTTACTTGCTATCAGCATCTTGATCTCTTAGGAGTGTGCTGCTCTGGGGATGGAGGTTTTGATCAACAACCCCTGGGCTGAGCGGAAGCCCTTCCCCAGGCCTTCAGTTTCCCACCTCTTGCCAGAGCTTGACTGAGATCCCTTGTTATGGCAGGCCAGACTCCTGCAACACCACCAAAACTCCTTACGAAAGGTTTCCCCCTTGTTATTGTGATTTCTGTGTGCTTTATGGGGCTAAAAGAATGGATCGGTAGTTAAAGAGCACTGGATGCTCTTCCAAAGGACCTGACTTTGATTTCCAGCACACACGCGACGGCTCACAACCCTCTGTAACTCCAGTTCCAGGAGATCCAACATCCTCTTCTGAACCTGTGTTGCATAATGCATGTAGGGCACAAGCATACATGCGGGCAAAACACCCACACACATAAAGATAAAAGTGAGACATTTTTAGCTGTAGCTCAGAGGCTGAGCACTTGCCTAGCAGTATGTGCCAGTATCTGGCTATAGACACAACACCTCAGAAAAGAGGAGAAGACTGGAGCGGGAGAAGAGAGCCACTTCTTTTGACAGCTTTTTGCCCAAAACAACATCTCAATATTCCCTCTTATTTTCTATTTCAGATGACATTTTTTAAAATACTACAGGCAAGCTAATACCCGTAGCTCCCTTGGTTTCTCTGCCCTCTGCTGGTGAGGTCTTGCCCTGGAACAATTTGAGAGCCTTGTTCCCTTCCCACCAGTGTCTGAGAGAGAGTGTGTACATAGAACACTCCCTTGGGAGCTGGAGTGTGGATTCTAGTGTCCATCCCCAGCAGGAGGGGGGTCTTGCTGGTCTGCATGGGATAGAGTGGTGACTTCACAGACAAGCCCCTGTCGTAAAAGTGTGGTAAGGCCAAGAAAGAGGGAAAGCCAGCAAAGCACTCCTTCAGTAGCTTGAGGTGCCCTTGCTGGCTGAGCACAGCCTGCAGGGGCCCAAGTGTTCCGAACACGCCCGGTTGAGCCCATGTTGCAAGTGATGGGACCTATACCTATTGTCTTAGTTAGGGTTACTTTTGCTGTGAGGAAACACCATGACTAAAAAAAACTTGGGGAAGAGAAACTGAAGGGACTGAGGTAGCAGAATAAACCCCATTTTTCCCTTAAGGCTCCATTCTAAGCTAACTTGCCCTTATAGAGACACGGCCCCCATGCTTGAGATCTGAGAAAAATCATGAAATGTTCCTGGCAGTAACAAAATAGACACAGCAGCTGCAGCTAGCTGATAACAACAGAGTGGGCTAAGAAAGCATAAGCCTTTCCCAGGTTAAGATGCTCCTTTTTGATGTATGCTCCCTGCTTGTGGTTTAACCAGGTGCTGTAAATCAATTAGCTTAAAGACCAACGTTCCTTTACCCTCTGATGTAACGCCAAGGCTTGAGAACCCAAGGCTTGCAATTTTTTCCTTTATAAACCCCCTTTCCCCAAGATCTCATGGCCGCTCTCCTATCCTGTTCCATCAGGAAGGTTTGTGGTCCAAGCCCGAGCTTGAGTAAAGACTCTCTTGCATCAGAGTTGCGGTTCCTGGTGGGTCTCTTTGGGGTTTTCATCTCAGCTTCCCCATCAGAGTCCACCGTTAACGGAAGTCTGGGCAGATACTGAAACAATAATCTGTTCCCCTTCCTGTTGTGGTCATGTTAAATAGATCTTTCACTTCTCATATTACTTGACTTTTTAGTGGTGTGGGAGCCAAGGCCTAGGCTCTGTCCCTAAGGGCTCCTATAATAGAGGGAGCATAGGAAGAAATCAGTGAGAAGATAAATACAGGAGGAAGCCAGCAAGGGACACACCCCAGGGACTCACTGCCTTCATTCAGTCTTATGCCTCCTACGATCTCTCACTACCACACTACATGAATCCATCAAAGGACAAACCTATTGATTAAGTCAGAACCTTTAGGATCTAACTGTTTGCAAACATCACCATGCAAATGTCCCACAGTGAGCTTTACTAACCTGGCAGGCATTTCCTAACCTAATCCAGTTGACAACCATCACACACCCTAAAATTTGTCTGGGAGAGGAGTTTCAATGTAGGTATTCATTTATGGATCTGGAAAACATTTACTGGGTAATTGTGCTGTCCAGATTATTGGAGCTGGGCCTCTGAGATGATTCAGCAGATAAAGGCACTTGCCTAGCAAGCCTGAGGACCTCAATTCCATTCCAGTAACCCACCTAAAGGTGAAAGAACAGGCTAATCCCACAAAGGTGTCCACATAGCCAATGGTGGGATGGACAATGAGGTTCATACATGACTACGTGGGCGGGCGAGATAATAAACAGCACAATAACTTGTCTGGGCTGTAGTTTTCCTGTTTCCTTCCCCACTCCTACTCCCACCCCCACCCCTAGGATCACTGAATATCCCATCAGCTGTGCCTTCTGCCCCACTGGGAGCTCCTTCAAGAAGCTCTGACTACAATATCCTGAATTTCACCCTTCTTTTTCCTGTGGTCCTGGGCTGAGAGAAGGCAAGGCAGCCATGCAGTGTGACTCACAACCCTGACATCTACTAATCATGGTCTTAGGTAACATTCTATCATCGGTCCCTGCTATGTGGGGGGTTTATTTCTCTTCATTCCTTATATTTACCTTATACCCAATTGCCAAACATGTCTTACTGGTTCCAAGAGGTTAGTAAACAGCTCTGGGGCCTTTCATGGGTTTAGTTTTGTTTGTTTTTGTTGTTGTTGTTTATCTACTCGCTACTTACTGCTCTGTCTAGCCTGGCACTTGCTGTATAGACCAGACTGGCTTCAGACTCAGAGATTCCCTTGCCTCTGCCTCCCAAGAAGTTAGAGATGTGTTATAAGTATATGCCTTTTTAAAAGTAAATTGTTTTCATTTGAGTAGAAGATACCATGACAAGTGGCCAGTGTTGGCAAAATAGTAAGCTATCGTCTCAGATGAACAAAAGAGATGGCTTATTCTAGAGGCAAATATGAGCGATGATGGCCCAGAACACACATTTAGGTCTTCCAGATGTCATGCTCTAATGAGAGAGTACAGAGGCAGTCATAAAATAACACATTCTTCAAATACATATGTGCACGTGTGGGCACATCAAGCAGGTGTCATAGAAACAGAGAAAACTCTGCTCCAGGCCCCAGGTACTGTCTAGAAGCAGTCTTAGACTATTTGTGGGTGGGAACTGGGGTCTGTTCCTACATCCCAAAGGATTTTCCAAAAGATGCTAGGTCATTTCAGCAATAGGCAGTTATTAAAGGAGCCAAGATACCCCAAGGTAGTCTAGCTCTGAACTTGCAACATTCCAACCTTCCCACGTCACTGCAGTTCCAAGCAGCCCGTCTCTCCAGACAGCTTCTTTCCAGGAGTTCTCATCCATGTCTGTGAGTCTTACCAAGAATGTTTTCACCAATTATCACATAATTATATGTTTTTTTAATAGACAGCAAACTGTATGTTGTTATACTAACTCATACTAAATTGTTACATATACACAATCAAATAGTCTTTACTGTGAGCTAGAGAGATGCCTCAGCAGTTAAGAGCACTGATTGCTCTTCCAGAGGGCGTAGGCTCAATTCCCACCACCCAGGTACATGACGCCTCCCAAGCTTCTGTAACTCTAATCCCAGGGGAATACAATGTCCTCTTCTATCCTCCAGGGGCACTGCACATGTATACATATATGGTAGACATACATATATGTGCAGGCAGAACACCCATACACATAAAATAAAAATGAAGGTTAAAAATGTATTCTTTATCGTGGTACATGGTTCAGTAAGAAGCAAGCTGGACATGAATTCACGCCTTGTTTCTTGACTTCTACACACCCATTAGGCAAGAAGTCACATGCTTTACGCAATAAAATTTGAGAGGAAGTTCCCATTAAACAGAACTCTCATTAAAAGAATCAGTCCAGATCCTACAGAGGTCATGTGGCAGAGTGACCTCCTGAGGCTTCAAAGCCAAGGCTATAAAGAATGCTGTGACTTCAGCTATTCTCCCTGTGGGGTCTCACGAACCAAGGAAAGCCAGCCTGAGGACACAGGGCCACAGTGCAGAGGACAGAATGCAGGCCTCCAGCTAACAACCATCACAGCCTGGCCAGCAACTGGTCTGTGGTGGTTCTCTCTGAGCATGAGCTTAGGTAGTATCCAGAAAGTGCTAAACGACCCCTTTCAGTGTGTCTGTGAGGGCACCAAGCAAGTCCTGAGAAAAAAAGCTATTGCCAGCAGCTTAACTGGGCTTTGAGACTCACAGCCTCAGACAGCTACAGCTGGGCTCCCAAGACCCAATCCCTTGCTCTCCAAACACCCCTGGGAACTGCTCTGTGACTTCCCCACTTTCTGGAAGAAGTAGAGACCAAGCCTTGGTCCATAGCAACTAAAATCTGGCCTGTTGGCAGCCTTACAACAAATGGAGAAATACAACCAGGTTAAAAAGATCCAACACTTACCCAAACTCAGCTGCCAACACTGGGGCTGACAGCAGCCCCATGTGTTTCTAAACCTCAAGGCCAGTCTAGTCCAGGGCATTCTCCTACTGGGAAACTACTCACTCCCGCAGGAGGCAGCTTAGGGCATGTAGGTATCCACAGCCAACCTGGTTAATGCTAGTGGCTCTGTGGGATGGACAATTCACCTTTTGGTCTCCCAGCAGCCAATGGCTAGTTTTTACATTGATGGGTTGCTCAATCAGTCCCTGGCATCTTGTCCTGCTGAAGGAGCTAGGCCTAGCTGGGTACCACACAGCAGGCAGAGCACAAGGTCAGCTCTCCAGGATCCCAGCACCATCTTCTGTCCCCTAGGGACTCTTCTTCCATCCCAGTATGAAGACATCTTATAGACTTTGAAGATTTGCCTGGAAGAAGGAACCCCACAACACAAATTGAGACCATCTGCTGAGCCAGCCAGGGATCCTATGCAAGGACAGTTGCAAACTCTCCAAGATAAAATAGCTAACTTGGGAAGCCAGCCAGATCCCTCAGCAGTGTGAGTGGTCTAATGTAGCTCTCCAGTCTCTTGAAGCTGGGATTTCCTTATGGTCAGGGAGGTTGGGCAGTAGTGCATGGTGCTGTCACTAGAGGGCGCATAGGATCCTGGGATGGGGAAGCAGGCATGAGGGCTCACGGGGCTCAGAGGAAGGCAAGTAGGGGTACTCAAAGGAGCTGGGAGAAGGAGGTCTGTAGAAGGGCCTCTAGAAGTGGGGTGGGGAAAAGCAGCCAGGAGGAAGAAGACAGGAGGAGGTATATGAGATAAAGGGGTCTGGGAGCTGGGTCAAGAAGCCAGGAGGCTCACAGAGGTCACTTGAGGGGAGAGGACAGATGGACACCAGATACTATCTAATGGGATGGGGTAAGGTATTCCCACCATAGCTGGAGAACCCAGAGACCCTATCTCCCATGAGTTCTGATATCATGAAGACTTTATTGAGGAGACTGGGCTCCACTAGGAGGCTGGAGGCCACACATTCTGCACAAAGGGTGTGGAGACCCTTTGTAGAGATCAGCTCTGGCCTCCTTCTTCTCTGGGTCCCCAGGAAACCAGAAAAGGAGCCAAACTGTTGTTAAATCCCTATAGCCTACAAGAATAGGTTTCTATTTTAGTTAAGAATACGTTTCTGTTTTCCTAAACCTAACGTACCCTACAAAACATGTTTTTCAACCTGCACTCAACTCATAATTCCACGACGTACGATTGCCTTTGTCTTGCAAACTATGTTTTCAGGATACTTTGATCTCCAGCCATGACCACCCAATAATGTATGGCTCCCTTCCCACATGTCATATGTTCCTACCTGTCACAGCACTTTTTTCTAACGGCCAATTATCTTGCCCCTGTATAAAGACACTTACAGCTTTTTTTTTTCTTTTCT
>NW_021604669.1:17505-33942 GCF_004785775.1 Grammomys surdaster | reverse complement strand
CTCCTCCTCCTCCTCCTCCTCCTCCTCTTCTTCTTCTTCTTCTTCATTAACCTTATGGCTCTTCCCCATAAAAGGGACATCAAAAAGCCATTGTGGAGCTGTTCTCAAAAGCCCAACTTAGGGTATGACTGCTGAGGCCAGTCCTGGGGGCACCTCTAAAGTAAACTTGCTTCAATGGGACAATCATGGATTTGTTCTTTCTCCTCACATCGTTGGGCTTAACATTACATGAATAAAAAGGCTTGCTTTAATTAATTTGGCCAGTTTAATTCTGGGGACTCTGGAGAGGGTATAAATGAGAGTGCCCTAAGAAGCCCTGGGGTGGCTGCTGCTCCCCATGCTGCTCCTGCTGCTGCTGTTGTTTGTCCAGTGTTCATGAACAAAGAGAGGAAACCAAGCTAGAACTCACCTGACCGTGAGTATTGGACTTGCCCCAAGGAACTCGATGTCTGGAAATCAGCAGGAAGTAGTCTAAAGAGGTAGGTGCCTCCTTTCCTTTCCTACTTAGTGTTGGGGGTTGGAAGGGATTGGGGTGGGATAAGGGTTGGAAGGGAGGTAGAGGTATAAGAACCCAACGAAATAGCTAAAAACAAACCAAAAAAAAAAAAAGCAAAAAACACCCAAAAAACACCCCCCCCCAAAAATAAAACAAAACACCTAACAAGTGATATACAATGCGCTGCTAGGCAAAAATGGGAAACTTGATTTTTAATGCCGTAGAGGAGATGCCAGGGTACAAAGGAAGAAATACACTGTTTCCGGATATCAGCAAAAAGTTTATTGTCGCTACTGCCGCTGGGTTCTCTCCTGCTTTGCTCCCAGAGGGGATTTTCTGGTTTTGCTGCTGCTTCTTCCTATATTCTGTCTCCAACAAAAAAAAAAAAAAAAAAAAAAGGTTGGGAGGATGGCTGAGCAATTGGAAAAAGTTCGAGTGGAAATGGAGGGATCTGAGAGGCAACTGGGAAGAGATGGGTGCGCGCTTGGAAAGTGAATAACACAAAAGAAGATAGAAATAAAAGATTCAGACTAAGTGATCAAAAGCTTCCCGCAGGATGAAAGAGCCAAGCCGACTAGGTTAGGGCCGGGTTCTGCATCCACCACTTTCAGCTTCAAGTCCCTACAGCCCCTGGGTGTGGGACCGGAAGCTGGGGAGGAAGTTTGTGCATGGCAACAGGGTTAAAAAGAAACAACTGGTTTTAAGAGAAAACGTTAATCTTGAGCAAACTGGGCCACAGGAGGGGCAGCCTGGGGTTACAAGATTCCCACCATTCGCTTTCTCAGTAGCACAAGGTCTTCAAGATCAAAATGCCCGGTGCTTTAATTTTGGTAAATGTGCTCATTTGAAATTGTGACCAAGCCACTGAAAACCTCAGAGCTCAACATGCCAGGTGCATTACCTCTGAGAAATACAGTACTTTCCACAGGAGAAGCGAACAAGTTTCTGTCGGCAATGGGTTCTCGGTAAGAACCTAGGCTTCCCAGGGTTTGCAGAAGCCGTGTATGGTAAGGGGAGTCATCGGATAAGTGAGGGTAGGTCCAAGAGGGGCATCCGAGGTAATTTTTGGCCATAGAAGGTGGCTTTGGGGCACTGGCTAGAGGGTCCGCAGGAAGAAGTTTGAAGAATTTCAGATAGGAGCAGCCGAGACTCACCAGGTTATTAAAAGGATACTAGAATAAAAGGTGGATTGTCACATTTCTTCTAGGCTCCGCCCAACAGTTACCTGGCAACAGTCAGGTAGTCCTGGCTTGCTATCTGCTCCTCCTCTCTTCTCCCCCCGCCCCCTTTCTCCTTTTCTCCTCTCGCCCCTCTCCAAGGGTTCCTGGCCGGCCTCCCCCAACCCCCACCCTGTCTCTACTTCCTTTTCCACTCACCTTCCCATGCCCTAAATAAACTCTATCCTACACTATACCTGTTGTGTGGCTGGTACCTCAGGGGGAAGGGATGCCTCAGCCTGGGCCCGCCAAGTCCCCCCACCACCACCACCATACTGCATGCCACAGAACATATACTTGTACTTTTTGTCCTCTCTTACAATTTTTTCTTTGATTCCTAGGATAGGACAGACACAAAGCTCAGCTTTGTCAACTTGAGGACACCTATCTGGAGTACATACTCAAGGGGGGGCCAGCCAACGCATGCTATTGGATGCCTTGGAAGTAAATCATCCTTAGCATCCCAGTTCCATCAACCTGAAGCAAGTACAGGAATTTCTGGTACCTGCTGGGTTTTGTAGACTTTGGTTGCCAGGGTTCACTGAGATGGCTAAACCATTGTATGAGGCCAACAGGGGCTAAGAAGACAAAATAGAATAGACCTCTGAGATGGGCATGGCCTTTAAGACTCTTAATAAGAGCCTTATTGGAAGCGCCAGCCTCGGCCCTCCCAAACATTCACAAACCTTTCCACTTGTATGTGGATGAGAGAAAAGGAATAGCAAAGGGGGTGCTCACCCAAACTTTGGGACCATGGAAAAGACCATGTAGCTCATTTATCTAAGAAGCTGAACCCAATGGTCCAAGGATGGCCAGCCTGCCTCCGGATCATAGCTGCCACTGCCCTGATAGTCAAGGATGCTGACAAAATAACAACGGGCAGGAACTTGTTATCACTACCCCCTAATAGTTAGGGGGTTCTCAGGAATCCACCCAACTGATGGCTGTCCAACACCAGACTGGTGCACTTTCAGGGTCCACTTTTGAACCCCCCTCAAATAAGATATCATCTTCCCTAAACCCAGCCACCCTGCCTTCTGACCCGTTCTCAGATATGTAGCATGACTGCTGTACATACCCTGGCCAGACACTGAACCTGTTTACTTCCTGGATGGAAGCAGCTTCATCCAGAATGGGATCAGGTGTACTGGGGGGGTGGGGCGGTGGTTAATGGACTTGGACCCTGTTATTTGGGGTGCTGCTTTGCCGCCTGGAACTTTAGCCCAGAAAGCTGGACTCAGACTTTAAAACTGGCATAAGGAGCCATAGCTAACATTTACACTGACCACAGATGGGATTATTGACTGGTGATGGGGAAACCATCAAAATTAGGGAATACTTGCTTCATTGAAGGCATTATGGCTTCATCAAAGTGGCCATAATTCATTGCCCTGGGCATCAGAAAGGGACATCAGAAAATAGCCTGAGGGAACAGGCTAGCTGATAAAGCCAAAGGGAGGCAGCCCAAGCTCCCATTGCCGACATCTTGGTAGCTCTGCTGCCCACCCCGCCGCCAGCTCCCAGCCATCCCTGAATATACTGGTGAAGGCAGATGACATCAGGCAAAATGCCAAGGAGTTTACAGAAGAGACAGATGGTTGCTGGCCTCTGAAGGCTGCATCGTCCTACCTAAGGAGTTTGCTAAGCAACTCCTCCATCAGATTCAGCAAGCTTCACACCTGGTCACCGAAAACTGAAGGAACTGCTGTGAGGGTCAAGGTACAAAATATTTGACTTAGAACACTTGATTGATCAGGTAATCGAAGGCTGTGCCACCTGCCAGGCTATGAACCCCTCAGGCCCCAATCCAAGAGCTGCATCAGGAACCAGAATTGGGGGGTCAATGGCCAGGGGCTAATTAGGAAATACATTATACAGAAATAAAACCAGGAGCATATGGATACCTTTTCAGGATGGGTAGAAGCCTACACTACAAAGAAGGAGACCTGTTACTTACTGGATTGGAGCAGCTTCATCCAGAATGGGATCAGGTATACTGGGGGGTGGGGTGGTGGTTAATGGACTTAGACCCTGTTATTTGGGGTGCTGCTTTGTAGTAGCAAATGTCAATGTAGTGGCAAAGAAGCTTCTGGAAGACATCATACCCAGCTATGGTTTGCCTACTCTGCTTGGGTCTGACAATGGGCCAGCATTCATCTCTCAGGTAACTCAATCACTAGCACAGGTTCTGGGGACCAATTGGAAATTACATTGTGCCTACAGACCTGCCCCGGCCCACGGGGATTCGACAAGACCTTAGGGAAGGGTGCAAAAGGGTGGTTTCCTGGGTTTGGCTCCTGACATCTGTTCCCTTTTAACAATTTTAAATGAGGCTGGCTGGCGAATTCAGACATGAAGAAATCTCATTTCTCAGCCGGGCAGTAGTGGCGCACGCCTTTAATCCCAGCACTTGAGAGGCAGAGGCAGGCGGATTTTTGAGTTCGAGGCCAGCCTGGTCTACAGAGTGAGTTCCAGGACAGCCAGGGCTATACAGAGAAACCCTGTCTCGAAAAACCAAAACAAACAAACAAACAAACAAACAAACAAATATAATAAATAAATAAATAAATATAATAAATAAATATAATAAATAAATAAATAAATAAATAAGAAATCTCATTTCTCATCAGCAGATGAGTGGGCATTGACCGGAGGGGGGAAAGCATTGACCTGATCCTCCCAGTATCATTTGTAATGGTGTATTTTTGGGGAGGAGAGGGTTATTTGTCTCGTGGGCCACGTAGGATATTGAGGGTCCTAGCTGGCTGCTTTGAGACACAAGAAATCAACACCAACCTCTATGCAACCAGGTTTGCTTTTTAGGGGACTCAGAAGCGGACAATTTTGGGTCCTCCCTCTGAGGTACCTCATCACACACCCCTTGCAGGTACCTACATTGAGTTCGCACCATGCCGAACCAACGTGCACAGATCTGAGTTCTAGGCAGCTCCTAAAGGAGTTATGTCATTGCAAGGCTCAGCCAAGCCTCTATCAGCCAAATCAAGTCTATGATAATGTACTTGTAGAGGTTTAGATGCCATGGAGTCAATTTGTTGTTTTACAAAGCCAGTGAGTCTTTTAAAGGCCCAAGGGCCGAAAGCCAAAAGGAGAAGGGGACTGACTACTGGACCCAGGATGGAGGGGAGAAGGATGTTAAGCCAAGGAGAGGCAGAGAACCAGTTTTTCTTGTTCTCGATGTTTCTTTCCATATTCTAATCTCTCTGATTCTGGCCATACTATCTCTAACTACCCTGGTGTGGTCAGTATAAAAACAGCATTCCTCCTAGAGGGCAGCACAGAGCTCCCTTTGCTGAAGGAAAAGCAGATGAGGGGATTTTTCCAGATTAGTGATGCCAATCTCTAGTTGTTCGGTTGTCCCTGTCAATGGCCCCTTGAAGTTCTGAATAGTACAAGTCCAGAGTCCAGGGTCAGGATCAAAGCCTCCAACAGTGAGCACCACTGGTGGCTCATTTTTATCTGGAAGGGAAAAAAGAAGGGAATTCTCAGGGAGATCTCTCTTCCCTGGATCTCAATTGTTATTCATTTTATCTACAATTGGGTCTGGCTTTGTGGAGGTATCTGTTTGTTTCACCAATCTTCTGGCAGCCATCTAGCTGCACCTTCTTTGGTATCGAACAGACATATGGATCGTTAGCCCCATATGAGAACTGGGTCTAGGCCATTCAATTTAAAAGTAAGAGGGTCCTTCCACATAACTGTGGCATAATTTTCATTAGTCTCAGGATGCCAGAGGTGATCGGCAGCAGATTTGCCATGAGCATCCAGATTTAGAAAATTGAGAACAACAAGGCATGATGAAGAACATTTCTAAGGGGCCCCTTCTAGGGGTATAACTCCCACTCTTTTGTTTTTTTGTTTTTTGTTTTTTTTTTTCGAGACAGGGTTTCTCTGTGTAGCCCTAGCTGTCCTGGAACTCTGTAGACCAGGCTGGCCTCGAACTCAGAAATCTGCCTGCCTCTGCCTCCCAAGTGCTGGGATTAAAGGTGTGCGCCACCACCACCCAGCTCACTCTTTTGTTTTTTAAAAGCCAATTTTTTAGAGTTCTTTCAAAACCAGGGCAAAAGCACCAGTAGCTGTTCCTCCCTCGCTCAGAGAGTTATGAAGATATTATTTTAAAGTTCCATGATACCTGTTTCACAATACCTCATCTTTGAGGATTATAAGAAATCTTTGTAATATGGTTAATATTAAATTGTCAACAAAACATCTCAAATGTCTGACTGCAATAGCCAGTTCCATATTTTCTCTTAATCTGATATGGAACAGCAAGTATAGAAAGAAAATGTAGACAATAACTAATTACACTTTTAGTTGCTTCTCCTGCTAAAACAGTTGCAACTAGAAAGCCTGAAAAGATGTCAAGTCACATGTACATGTTTTAATTTTCCAAAATCAGAAATGAGTAACATCCACTTGGATAAGTCCTCAAGGAGTAACACCATTATGAAAAAATTGAGGATATAAGTTTTTGCAATTTGACTTGCACACTCTCTAGAAATACCAAATTATTGTCTCAAGGCATTGGTATTTTGATGATGTAAAGAATAAGATTGTATGGCCAATTATTTCTGTAAGGTTTATAATCTGCCTGGCATATAAATATAAAGTTAAGGAAAAATACATGTTTCTTAAATTAAGCTGTATTTGTAAAATTTGAGAATTAGCAATATCTAAAAAAGGAACAATTTTAAGCAATTATAAACCATGGGCTATATACTGGCTATGAGTATACAGATTGAAAGCTTGATTTTTCAGCATTTCAAACAGTGGCTACAGCACGTAATTTAATTATTTGTGCTGAAGTAAGGGGAAACTTAAGAAAGTGAACATGTGATCCAATTATAAATACTGTCTTCCCATTAGGTGAGTTGTCTGTAAATATTTTTTGCCTTTGAATATTTTCTGGAGCAACAAGCACACCCCAAAAATTTAAAGCTCATTGTATGAACATGAAGGCTTGCATTAAAACTCCTTCAGAGAGATCAACTAATACAATACCATACAATGAATAATATGCACTGAAAGATTCAAACTCTCTCTTTTTTTTTTGGGGGGGGGGGTTTTGAGACAGGGTGTCTCTGTGCAGCCCTGGCTGTCCTGGAACTCACTCTGTAGACCAGGCTAGCCTCGAACTCAGAAATCTGCCTGCCTCTGCCTCCCAAGTGCTGGGATTAAAGACATGCGCCACCACTGCCCAGGAGATTCAAACTCTTAACTTCTTGTAAAGCTATTAGCCATTCCTTGAGGCAAAACTTTCTAGTGATATCGCTTCATGGGCTCTCAAAAATTACAAGCATACTCACTGCATGCAAACCTCTCACCTTAAAGGAACAGTATAAAAACACTCCTCCAAGTCTATAACAATTCTATATGCATTTCCTGGAATGGCAGCTGGAGTAGGCAAGTCAGGCTGTAATGCCCCACAAGTTTTATAAATCTTAAGTTTGAACTTTGTTTTGGATTATTGGAATAACCAGTCCCTTGTAGCAGGCACAGCTATGTCATGGAGGGAAGCAGGCATAACTTTAATTTCTCCAGCATAATCATTATGTAGCTCCTGGCCCATAAGCTGTCTCTTGTGAATGTCCTTGGGTTTGAGGCTGACCTTTCCTCCCCAAGGAAGAAGCAAGGCAATAAAACAAATTCCGGAAAACACCTTTCTAGGGGCTAGTCAGAGTGACCATGACAACAGGAATGTCACACCAGCTTCTGCTGAGCCCACTCTGAGCTTTGTCTTAACTCAAATGTGAAGGTTCTTAATTTAGGCCTATTTCCTGAGGCCTGGCCCAACGATTATCCTTCCTGCACTGAGGACAGATTCCAGAGGAGTGATTCTTCTGTCTGTCTATACCTCTATTTTATTGTAGTCTTTGCTAAAATGACCTATGTCCCCATACCTAGAACATTCCTTATCACCTCAGCACTGTGAAAGCATGGCTTGGACTGTAGTTAGCATTCTCATAAGCAAATTGTGTAAAAGAAACTCCTGCCTGAGGGTGTCTAAAAATTCTACCTGCCCTTTTAATAGCCTATCTACAATTTCCTGAAGTATTTCAACAGGGCCTTATTTGATCCCAGATGAAACTTACACTGAGATCTCCTTTTCAATCTTCGGGGGCTAAATTTTCCTCTACCACTGTATCTAATAATGCTGTAAACAGTGGCAGCAGGGCTGTACTGTGTCACAGCTGTTTTTGACTCTTTTATTACTCTTGCAATCTTCTCCACCTGCTCTATCCTCTTCTCAACCATAGACATGAGTGAGTCAACATTTCTAGAGCTCACGATTGAACTGCCAACTGCAGCCACTGTTTAACTATATTTTTTAAGTTTCTGTTTGAAATACTAGAGAGTAACCATAATTTTTAGAAACAAAACCATTTTTTAACAATGCAAACAAATCCATTTTCTCTAAAATCAACACTAAATGCATTACTTTCATATTACAAAAGTTTGGCTGTCAGTTCTTATACATGAATGCATGATAGTGCAGCTTTTAATAACTCTTAAAGAGACATTGTTTTAAATCCTATCTTTATACATCTGGTTTCTGAATGACTCCAATCCTGAGTTACCAGTTTTAAGCCAACTTTCTGTTACCAAAATTGCAAATTTTTAATCATACCCAATAACTTATAGGCCAATAATCTATAATCAAGACATGCAGAACATTTTTATACTTTTAAAACCAGTCAGAAACAAAAATGAAGTGAATGCACATCTTATATATTTTATCCTAACAAAATTTTCTTACTTTTTCTAGCTGTAATTTCAAGAGAAGCACCTTGTCACCTGTTGAACTCAATAATCATAGTCACAGATTTTTCTAGGAGAAACGAACCATCAGCTCCTTATCACAGAAGTCAAAAAAAACAAAAAACAAAAAAAAAAAAACAACCCCTCCTGGCTCCTTTAAGAGCGGCTTTTACATCAGTGAGACTATGGCAGGGCTTCTCCATGCAATGTTCCTAACCACAGATGCAGGGCTCCAAAGGCCAATTAAAACTGCTTTTTATTTTTACTTTCTCTCTCTCTCTCTCTCGCTCTCTCTCTCTCTCTCTCTCTCTCTCTCACTAGTTAAAAACTGAATCAAGGGCTGAACAACCAGCAGATGAAGTTTTAACCATTTTTCTTTTAAATATGAAACACAGAACAACATTTAAGGAACGAAACAAACACACAGACAATTGACACACATTGGACAGATTGGAGCTCCAAGGACAGACAATAGACAGAGAAAGCAGAACTGAGGATCTCTCTCATATGAGCCAGAAAAAAATGCAGGATGTCTCCTGATTTTTTCCTGCTCTCAGGAGGGCTCTAAAATAGCCTTTTCCTTTTCTTTTGTTAACATGGCTGGCCGGAGAGTGGACAACTGCTTTAGCCCTCTCTCTTCCTCATCTTCAAGGTTTAATCTTTTTATTTCCTCCTTAGGAGGTGTAGTGTTTTTTCATTGATAGTCTCCTCTTGGGGAAACATCACCAATGAAAATTTTTTTTTAATTCTTTTTTTCTTAACCCTTACTCCTTGTGCCTTGAGGGACTCCTTGAGACCCTTTAAGAGCAAATCATGTTTGCTTAATGCTTTTTCTTACCTTCACTGGATCAATCTCGCAGGTGGGTGACTCTGCAGTGATCACAATGCAAATCTTCTCTCTTCTCTCCAAAGAAGCGTTGATTCTATGCGTGCGGGATGTCCCTGTGGAAGCAACGTTCAATCGGACTCCGACCCAAAGGGCACACGTCGGGCGCCAACTGCCCCAGCCCGCGGGGATTTGACAAGACCTTAGGGAAGGGTGTGAAAGGATGAAGGGACAAGAGACACAACGAAGGAGAGCAAGTCTGGGGTTCTGATCAAGTTCTGAAACTTTAATTTCAGGTGCAGGTTATAAAGATGCAGCAAACCAGGAAGTTTGGGTGAAAGTCATTGCTTAGGGCTATCCCACTATTGAATGCTTATTGCCCCAGATCATCCCACTGTCATATCCTTATTGCCCCAGATCATCCCACTGTCATATCCTTAATGCCCTAGACCATCCCACTGTCATATGCTTATTGCCCTAGACTATCCCATTGTCATAACTAGCTCCTAGGAAATGCCAGACGTTCTTTAAGTTCCTGGGGCCTGAGACCTGTGAACATCTGTTCTTAGCCTTGTACTGACTAGGCTTTCTAGAACAGCAGGTAACTTCCTAGGTTCTCTTAGGACAACAGGTAGTTTCCTGGGTTTGGCTCCCGGCACAGACCCCAGAAGTCAGAGCAAGTAGAGAAGATGACTTGAACTCTTGTTTGGACAAATTAACCTCTGAAACTGGCGGTGACTGGGCATCTCTCCTTATGCCTTATATAGGGTTAAGAACACCTCCTATACTTTAGGTGCCCCCCCTTTTGAGATCCTATATGGGAGGCCCCCTCTCTTGCTGCCTAGCCTGCAGTCTGATATCTTAGCTGAATATGACTAACATAAGTTTTTAAAATCCTTGGACGCCCTCCATAGGGTCCAAAAGCAACTCTGGCCTGCCATCCGCCAGGCTTATGAGTCTGCTCCTCCTCCTAACCCTCAATGCTTTGAGCCAAGTGATGAAGTCTGGGTTAACAGACATAACTACAAGACTCTGGAACCTCGCTGGAAAGGGCCTCACACTGTGATCCTGACCACACCTATGGCTGTTAAGGTGGACAGGATCAGGATGTGGTTACACCACTCCCTCGTTAAGCCTGACAGGAAAGAGAGAATACAACACTTGAGGTCCCAGTGGAGGAGACTTCCTGGTGAACTGTCACACGAATGATGGAAGGTCACCCCACACCCTGTCTATCCGGTCCATGAAACTGCGGCTCCAGCACTCCCAATCCTGCTTGCTGCTTACACTTTGCTGCACCAGCCAGTAGCCCCCCTTACTATCTTGGTACCCCCCAGGGGTGATGCAACAACCTTGTCATCAAGTTCACAGTGGCTGGCAGGAAGGCCAACTGGAGTGCCAGTTCTTAACTCCTCTTACCTTGGACTTAACACAGAACTTTTGGTTACTGGACAGGGACTCTGCGTTGGAAATAAGGTACTCCCAGCCTATTCCCACCTCTGCAACCACACTGTAACACCTACTGTTGCAGGATACATGCTGCCCCCAGAGAGTGCTTAGTGGGTTTGTACTTTAGGTCTTACTCCATGAATTCATGGCCTGGTTGTAAATATGACTGAGGATTTTTATGCTCTAGGATAGCTTGTACCCACTTATTACTCTGGGGAGGATGTCTTCAACCAGCTAGCACCTCCAAACAATTGGGTTAAAAAAGTGGCCATTTCCGCTGTGTTACTAGCTTCTCTCCTTGGCATAGGGCTGGCCGAAGCTGCTAGTGTAGGGACCTCAGTCCTAATGCTCCAAGATAAAAATTACAAGACCCTACGGATAGCAGTAGATGCAGATATACAGGAGATGGAAATGTCTATCACAGCCCTGCAGGATTCCTTATCTGTCCTGACAGGAGCGGTCTTACAGAACAGAAGAGGCCTAGACTTGCTGTTCCTCCAGCAGGGAGGACTCTGTGCAGCCTTAGGTGAGGAGTATTATTTCTATGTTGACCACTCGGGGTGGTCAAAGAATCCATGGCCTTAGTCAGAAAGAGACTACAAGACAGAAGGATAGAAAGAGAACAGTCTCAGGGTTGGTATGATCCTCTTCAACTGGTCTCCTTGGCTGCCAACCCTCGTCTCCACCCTGACTGGTCCTCTTAGCCTACTGATGTTAACCTTGACTTGCAGTCCCTGCATAATCAATGCTTTAATTAAGCTTGTTAAAGAACAGGTTTCCACTGTTCAATCAATGATTCTCAAACAATAATACCAGCCCATAGAAATGTTAGAAACATCTCGAGGATTTGAGATGGCCCATTACTGAACGGGGTGTGTGTGGGGGGGGGGGGGGGGGGTGCGGGGGGGGGGGGGGGAGGGATGAGAGGAATGGGATAGGCTGATTCTATGACAGGCTTCAAATTGACAGTTAAGGAGACTAGGCCTAAATCTCTGTTTCCAAGAACTGGGCAAGTCAGTTACTGGAAAAAAACAAAACAAAACAAAAACCCAGGCTTCAGGAAGCTAGTCAAAAGCTGCCTGCCACCTGGCTTGAGGAAAGGACAATGAGTCAGCAGCAGTTTCCAGATTTCCTTAGCTACTTCCTCAGTAAGTTTCCAGTCCCCATGCCCTGCTAATGGAATGTCCCTAGAGATGGAGTTCTTTACTGTGCTTTAAATCAGGCCTGCAAGCTCACTTGGGTGTCTCTTTCTGTCTTGGTCATGGGAGACCCCAGCATGCAGAATAAAACACACTTTGCATTTACATACTATTTACATATTATTTGAGTCTGGGGTATCATTCTTCGGGGAATCATATGCTACTGAAAATTGTTTAGGATAGTTAGAAATTCAAGTTAGTAGTTAGTCACCTATAAATAATCTTACTTGTAGTCTTGTTAGGTATTCATTTAGTTAATTACAGAAATAATATCCTGATGGCAAAGATTGGACTTGCTCCAAGAAACCCTATGACCCTAATCAGCAGGAAGTAGCCTAAAGAGGCCTCTATCCCCTTTTCTCTTCTACCTAGTGTTGGGGGGCTTGGTGGAGATTAGGGTGGAATGAGAGTTGGAAGGGAGGTGGAGGTATAAGAATTTTGCAAAATAGCTAAAAATAAAAATAAAAAAGTATGCTAGCACATGTTCCTCTGTGGAAGAGGTGACACGGACTCAGCCACGGAACATGAAAAGATCCTATGTCCAGCTGTTAAAAGCACTCTCTGTTCTTCCAGAGGACCTGGGTTTGGTTCTCAGCACCCACATGGCAGTTCCCAACCATCTATAACTCCAGTTCCAGGGGATCCAACTCCCTCTTTTGGTCTCCATGGGTACCAGGCACACATGTGGTATACAGACATATGCAAGCATAAACCCATACATAGACAATAAAAAATTACATCATGAAATAACATGCCTTAGTCATACTGGTGGGGTTCCAGGTAAGTGGGACATGTTGGGGTGCTAAACCCTTCTCTGTGGCTCTCAGAGAGTTGTTGGTGGTTTTTTGTTTGTTTGTTTGTTTGTTTGTTTTGCTTTGTTTTTACAGTGTTCTAGCTTGGTTTAAGCTGGAAGCTGAGGTCTGCTAAACTTAATGATACATTCCGAGAGTTTTATTCAATCGTGAGGAGAACCTAACGTCATACAAAGAGCAGAAGCAAATGCCTCCTGAAGAGCCTAGACAGCCCCAGATAATTGACAGCCCCAACCTGCCTCCTCCATCCCTCTGTAGTATGCTCTCTGCCAAGGTTTGCCCATCTCCCCAGATGCTGGTCTCCAGGGAGGCTTTTCCCAGGCCAGAACCACACAGCCTGAAGAAGCCAGTATGATTTGTTCCCCATGAAATGGGAAGGCTTATTCCTAGGATCCGATGAGGATAATCTGAGTAGGTGGGAAGCCATCCTTAGGAGGGGAGACAACTGCAAAGGCACTGAGAAAGATCTCACACACAGTTAACCATGGAGGACACAGCATGACCCGAAGGAGGAAGCAGCAGCAGATGAGCCTCCTATCTCAGCTGTGTGTCACATGGCAGGATGACCCATTATCCATTATGCAGTTTAGGACATACTGAAGTAGCTTCCAATTATAATTTTTCTTCTGGCTGATTCCACTCCCTGGTTATTACCTCATGTACATTGAATGGCTTTTTCCAGTGCTAAGACTGGCCTTCAATGTCCAAATCTTTGTAACTCTTGTGTATTGCTAATAATTTGACTGGTTCTACTATTTTGATATTGAACCAGATTACACTCAGAGGATTTAAGTAGAGTTATACAATAGTACAGTACCCATTTTTAAATCCCCCCCCCCACCACTACCACCACAAAAAAAGCTGTTCCAAACCAGGCTAGGTGACTTGACACACATGAGTGATCCAGTCACTCAGGAAGCAGAAGTTAGCAAGTTGTAGATCAACCAGAGTACATAGAAAGAGCCTATCTCGAAACAATAAAACAGGCCCGACATGGTGGTGCATACCTTTAATCCCCAAACTCAGGAGACAGAGGCAAGTAGATGGACCTGAGTTCGAAGCCAGCCTGACCTACATAGCCAGTTTCAGGGCATACAGAGCTACATTACATAGAGAGACCTTGTCTCAAAAAACCAAACCAACGAAACAAGAACAACAAAACAAAACTGCCCTCCCTGCTGTTTTCAATATTGTTAGTTATGAGAACTGAGCCAGGCTTGTGAGAAATCAGGATCTGGCAGATTTTGTGGCCTTGACCAAACTGTCATTTGTGATCAAAGTCTGGTGTGTTTTATCAAGGGTGCCATCCACTTCCCCTGGTGACATGGAAGTGCCTCAGTATTCTCCAAGTCAAGACTAATTGTTCTGCTTTGGCTAAAGACTTGTTTAGTCAGGAACGGGTTTCTTGTGGCCATAATAAGGCCACAAGTCTAGTCTACTATTTTCTATGATTGAGGCTTGCCATAAAACTCCTTTAGGTCACTGGGCCTGAGAGTACTGGTCACCATCCCCTTCTCCTCAGACCCCAACCATGCCACTCTCAGAGTCCTGTCCAGGCCCACCCTGGCTCTCCCTTCCTGGGAGTCTGAGCACAGTCCTTAGTTTAACCTTATTTCTGTTTGTTTTGTTGTTAGGGTTTGGTTTGGGTTTGGCAGTTGTAATGGTTTGTGTATGCTTAGCCCAGAGAGTGGTGCTATTAGGAGGTGTGGCCTTGTTGGGGTAGGTGTGTCACTGTGGGTGTGGGCTTTAAGACCCTCACCCTACCTGCCTATAAGAGAGTATTCTGCTAGCAGGCTTCAAATGAAGATGTAGAACTCTCAGCTCCTCCTGCACCATGCCTGCCTGGATGCTGCCATGCTCCTGCCTTGATGATAATGCACTGAACCTCTGAACCTGTAAACCAGCCCCAATCAAATGTTGTCCTTCTAAAAGTTGCTTTGGTCATGGTGTCTGTTCACAGCAGTAAAACCCTAACTAAAACAGCTGTCTTTGTCTTTTTCAAACAGGGTCCCTTTACATAGGATCTAGGCTGAGCTAGAACTCACAGGAATTCTCCTGCCTCAACTTCCTCAGCTCTGGAATTGCAAATGCATGCCACCACACCCAGCACATTCAGCATACCCAGCACCTCCCTTTTTTGTTTTGTTTTGCGATCCATTCTTGTTATATTTTTAAAGGGGAGTTTTACATGGGTTTTTCCTCTTGCTAAGATGACATTGTCTCAAGTTTTTCCTCTTGCTAAGATGACATTGTCTCAATGTCTTATTTAAAAGCAAATTATTTTTATGTATTTTAAACGAAAATACAATTAACATCACTTTCCTTCCTTCCTCCGGTCCCTCCCAAATCCTACCCCTCCAGCTCTTCCTCCACGTCCAGACACCCTCAAATTGAAAGCCTCTTTTTCTTTTATTATAATTGGTGTGTGTGTGTGTGTGAATGTGTATGCACTCATGTGCACACTTGTGTACAAACATATACATACAATCTACTGTTTCTTTTTGTTTGCATAACTATGGTTTCAGAGCTGGCTACCTTATATTAGGTAACAATTAGAGGGGCTCATTTCTGGAAGAGGCTACCTCTCCCTCTCTCAGCTGTGATTATTTGCCTGTGGTTCTTTGTGTAGGGTGGGGCCCCATGACATCCCCCTCCTCCCTCATAAGCACGTCCATCGGTATTGCCCTTGCTCTGGTGATGTGTATGCAGCCATTTCTAGGAGAGACTGTTTTACAGCAGACTTCCTGATATTTTGGCCCTAATAATCTTTCTGCCTCCTCTTCTGCAATACTCCATGAGCCATAGATGCAGGAGTTGCCAAGGGAGAGAAGCAATTACTAATCCTACCCAGCTGTACACCCATGAACCACAACAGTGACCAGCATGGCAAGATATTGTAAATGTATAGTAAGTGGCACTCACGTGGTGGTGGCAGCCAGCAGATGTCTGATTGGACTCAGGAGCCACACAGCAGGGGTGGATTCACGCCTGACACTGGAGCCTGAGACAACTTCCGGGGGCAGTGAAGTCATGGATCTCACTACTGCCACACTAGTAGACCAGCATGATTCCTAACTATAGTCTAAATCGTACATTTGTCCCACAAATAAGTGTAGCTACCCCATCAAAGAAGCTTCTATTTGCAACACATGGAGGCCAGCACAGAAAACCTCAACTAGACACAATACAGAAACTAACTGACCAGATTGTGGGGACCCTAGCCTGGGTGTGTGTGTATCACACACACATATGTACATACATACATCTACACACACACACACACACATATATATGTATATGTATATGTATATGTATATGTATATGTATATGTTTCAGCCCAACAAGATTCAAGAACCCATGTCTGTGCCCATGCATGAGCTAATCATTCCTCACATGTGGTGGAGGATTCGGGCATAGCCAGCTCCAAGAGTACCCCCCTGCTGACACCCACCAAGAACCTCTCCATGGAACCATGAGTAACTCTAGCCTAGTTCACAAGACTAGGCAGGTCTCTCTCTGTCCCCCCTCCTCTCTCTTTCTCTCTCCACGTGTTTCTGGCTGGCATCTTCTCTCTGACTCTTAGCTACCACTAGCTCCTGCCTAGCTCAAAAGACTAGGTCTCTCTCTCTCTCTCTCTCTCTCTCTCTCTCTCTCTCTCTCT
>NW_021604669.1:17212-17495 GCF_004785775.1 Grammomys surdaster | reverse complement strand
TCTCTCTCTCTCTCTCTCTCTCTCTCTCTCTCTCTCTCTCTCTCTCTTTCTCTGTGTCTCTCTCCCTCTCCTCCATATGTTCTCCAGCTAAAGAGCAAGATGGCTGCGACTCCCTAGCCTCCACTCTGCCCATCCCCCAGATCCACAGAGAGGGGTCCTTCACAACTAACAGCTGTCTTTCAGGCCACAGCGCCTGCCACAATCCTAGTTCTAAGACTTTTCCTTGAGTGAGGGACTCCTTCTTGTGACTGAGACTATTCTCTCTCTCTCTCTCCTTCTCTCT
>NW_021604669.1:5942-17112 GCF_004785775.1 Grammomys surdaster | reverse complement strand
ATCCTCTCTCTCTCTTTCTCTCTCTCTCTCTCTCTCTCTCTCTCTCTCTCTCTCTCTCTCTCTCTCTCAGGAACACTGGCTCCAAACTCTAGTCACCAGCATTTCTCCCCCAGGGGGGTCAGTCTTTAGTGCACAGCCTGCTAGCATAGGTTTCTTTTTCTCTCTCTCTTTCTCCCCACATGTTCTTGACAAGATGGCAGTGACTCCCTAATCTCCACTCTCTGCCCCTCCCCCAGGGGTCGCTGCTTGCTACTGTCGTCCCTGTGTTCCTTAGACTCTCATTCTAGGACTTCTCCCCTTGGGTAAAAATTTTCTTTTTTGTTTTGAGACAGTTTTCTTTCTCATGGCTGAGAACTCCAAGCTGGGCCTGGAGGAACTGCTCCCAAGAGCTGCTGGCTCCAAGCCAGCCTCCATGTGTCTCTGCCATGGCTTAGTCTCTTACACAGCCTTTCACTCCTTCTGACTCTAACTCTCCTATCAAACCTCTATGCTTCTTCCTTTGAACTTTCTTCAAAGTTGTCCTTTCTTTTCCTTCTCTACATTTAAGATTTCTAAGAAAAACAAACAGGGAATACAGGAAACCTCTCTGCTAGAGCACCCAGCCACCACAGGGCAGAGCAGATGCCACATAACAGAGCAGGCCCCTCCCCTCACTGCTTCTAAACCCGCCAAAGACAACAAAGCACTCCTGAGACCTTTAACCCAAGTTTTTAATGCCTTTTCTCCCTAACAGAAATACCTGAAACAATGTTCGTGCTTTCCAACTGAAAATTTTCTTGCTTTTATTTAAATGTTTCCTTTTCTCTCTAACGATCATGATATATGTCCAACATTTTTTTGAACTTTTTAAGACTTCTTCAAGGTTCAAAAGTCACCTAATCTACTTCCACAGTCAAATCAACTATGCTGATGACCATTTTCCAATCCTTAATTAAGAACCAGTTTCCTTTTACAAACTGTTGCTGCCTATCCCAGATACATAATTAATATGATGTATTTCTTCCTCAGCCATCCAAAACAGACTCAAAGGTGCCTTATAAGACTAAATTCCCTCAAACACCCTTGCCTTTCTAGGATCATAACAACAGACCGTGATGTGCTCCAAAATAGCTTAATACTTGCTACCCACCCTTCGCAGACATCCCCCTGCTGGGATGTTGATTATCCTACAGGTGCTCCCACAAATCCAGAAGAGACAATACCATCTCCTGGAACCTGCCTGGGACACTAAGCTGCCTTCCTCCAGACACCTGATCTGACTGAAGACTCCAGACACACACGGTGAGATCCAGAGACACACACTGAGATCCAGAATCCTACAGAAGACAAATCCTGACCTTCCAGCTACAGATGAACTCTTTTGCCAAAGTCAAATAGCTAAAGTTACATGTTAGTGTGGAAAACATAATGTCTATCTAGACTAGTCAGATGTTATTACCCTCAAACTGTACCACACGTATTTAATTGGTTCAATGATCTCTTGCCTTCCCAACCCCCACCCTCAACTCTCCTTATCCTGTGACTTAATTGTGCTAAACCCCTCCGGCCTACATAGTGTTTCTTTGACTTCCTCATCCAAAAATTTTCACTACAGATGACACAGAGACGCCCCTCCTTTTATGAAAGAAAACAGAGTGGGTTGCAGGACCATGGAGGAGTCTTGGGTTTTGGTAGAGCATTGGCTTGGAAATGGCCGGAGACCCTGCAAGGAATGAAATACATTTCCCCACACTCCCAGAATCCAGGCTCCTAACACCTGGGCTACATCTCCATTAACAAGCACCTTACAGTCACATTTGGCTAGAGAGAGCATGACTACAGGTCTCAGGCCCTAGAGAGATTTACATACTAATGAGTTACCTGAAGGCCAGAAGGTAGAGCCAATTAAGTATTCCTCCCCAGACCCTCCCCCTTCTCTCTCCCTATTTAACTCAGGTCTGCCCTGAGTTTCACAGGGGGGGGGGGGTGCATCCAGATCCATCTATCATCCACCATGAAAATAAACCCTTTTGGAACCATGGACCTTCTCATGTCTTTGGAGCCAGCCATGGGAAAACGCAGAGAAAGCCTTTAACTTCCTGCCTGGAGGACCTCTCTGTGTTCCAGCCACGGGGACCCGCATCTTCAAGCAAGCTAGCTGGGCTGTTGAGTCTGCTAAGCAAGTACAGTAACTGAGTCTCTCTTGTGGGGTGCTGCCAGGGGCTCTTTCTTCTCTCCACCCCTGTTTCTCTAGGCTGTGGGTCATCCGGCCAAGTGCCCTCATGCCCCCAGTCTTGGTACTTCTACAGCCTATGAGAGCCCAAGGGCTTCAGACCAGTTGGTCCCTGTCCACCTCCTGGCCCTGGGATCCCCAATCCAAGAGCTCTGTGCTCCAGCGGAACTTCAGACTAGGTGAGAACTCCACCTGCAAGGCAGGGCCCTGTAGCACCTGGCTAGTGTGCAGAGTGAACTCAGTCAAGACTCCTGTGCTCCAGTCTCTTTGGAGCTGCGGGAATCACAATAGCCCAACAAGATTCAAGAACCCACGCCCGTGCCCACGCATGAGCTAATCATTCCCCGAAATCAAACATTGTTAGGAGACAAAAATTGGTTGACACCTTCCTTACAGTTAAGCACAGAACAGTTAAAACTTCTCCTTGATATTCTTAAGGGAGATGCATCACCCACTTCCCCCTGACAATTAAATCAAGAGGCTAGGGAATGCTTGAAAATGGTACAGGAAGCTCTTGAACAAACTCATCTAAATTATGTAGACTATTCAAGGAAATTGTTATTTGTGGTTTTTGTCTCAAAACATTCTCCAACAGGTGCCTTTTGGCAGGAGGGCCCTATTTTATGGGTTCATTTGCAAGCTTCACCCTTCAAGATTGTTTCAGCTTACCCACAGGCAGTAGTTTCCTTGTTGTTTAAAGCCTATAAAGTAAGCCTACAAATTTTGGTAAAGAATCAGACATGTTTACTATTCCTTATAATAAGGATCAAATCCAAAGTTCATTTCAAAATTGTGTTGAGTGGGCCTTGTTTGTTTGTACCATTAATAGCCAATTTGATAATCATTATCCAGATAATAAGTTGTATCAGTTTAAGTTCCACCTGGTGGTTTTTTCCAAAAATTATTCCCAATCAGCCCTTGAATCAGGCTTGCCTAATATCTACTGATGGCTCCTCCAATGCTAGGGCTGCAGTTGTTTCCCAAGGTAGAGTTGAGACCTTACAGATGACCAATTGCTCTGCACAATTAGCAGAGATAAAGGCCATACAATTGGCACTATCTTTGTTACCAAATGAAGCTTGCAATATATATACTGATAGTGTATATGTTTCTCAAATTATGGAACCCTTGGAGACTGCATCTTATGTGGCACCTGTGTCTTCGATTTGCTCTTGCCTATTGCAGGTGAAAGCTCTTTTATGGCAGCGAACTTTGCCTGTGTTTGTGTGTCATATTAGGGGACATTCATTGTTGCCAGGCCTCTTGGCCCAAAGTAATAGTAAGGCTGATTTTCACACCAAACAAATTTTGCTTGCTTTAAATTTAGTTACTAATTATGATAAGGCTGTTGCTATGCATAAAAAATTTCATCTTAATGCAAATTCCTTGAAATTTCATTGTAACATTACCACAGAACAGGCTGTTCAAATCGTTACTCACTGCCCTCACTGTTCTCAGTTTATCTCCTCCTCTAATTTGGGAGGGAATCCCTGAGGTCTTACACCCAATGATATTTGGCAAATGGATGTTACACATATTCTCTCATTTGGGAAATTACACTTTATTCATGTTACCATTGATACCTTTTCTGGTATAATTTTTGCCTCGGCTCACAGTGGGGGGAAAAAAATAAAAGATGTTAAGAACCATTGCCTGCAGACATTTGCCTATTTGGGGGTTCCCCACCAAATAAAGACTGATAATGGTCCAGCCTATGGTAGTGTGTCTTTTAATAAATTTTGTGATGAATATAAAATTATCCATAAGACTGGGGTTCCTTATAGTCCACAAGGCCAAGCTATAATGGAAAGAGCACATTTAACTTTGAAAAATTATCTTGAAAAAACAAAAAAGGGGGAGTTTACCTCACCTCATGCAAGATTATCCTTTATTTTATATATTTTAATAATTTTTTATTAGTGGATAAGGATGCATTGTCTGCAGCAGACAGACATGGGAAACGAGCCCAGAAGGCACTGGGCTCAGTGAAATGGAAAGAATTGTCATCAGATGTATGGAAAGGACCTTACCCTGTGTTAGTCAGAGTGAGAGGTTCTGTTTGTATTTTTCCTAAAGATGTTGAAAGTCCTGTTTGGATTCCTGAGCGTTGTGTGTGCCCTGTCACTAAAAAGCCTCACCCAGGTGGAGATCTACTGAGCCTTGTGAAGAACCCCCAAGTTCTGATGTCAATGGAGATAAGTAGCTCGACCTGGCCAGTGACAGTTCCCACCAACAAGACTACTGGAAAAGCTGCAGCTAATTTTGAGAAATCAATTTCTTAATGTGACTCAACAGTTATCTATTTACATTCAGAAGATTAATGATACTTATGTGAAGCCTCTCTATGAGAAGTTTTTAGTGGGACTCAAGCTGGCTGGAAGGCTCCTTAAAGGGTGGGCTATAGGTCCTTGTCTTTGGGAGTCCTAGCCTTTGGGGCAGCCACAGCAGGATTGATATTTCTTTGCTGTTTTCACATACAGCAGATCCAGTCCCAGACAATTACTAAGCAGGTTTTCCTATTGCTGGCACGAGAGAACCCTTCTGCCCAGGTTTGGCTCAGCCTTTAGAGAATAGTTAGTCAATGACAGGCAACTCCTTTGCAGTCCTTACTTAACCTAAGACAGGGGCCCTGAGGTTGGCAGGGATTCCCAATGGTGGATAATTGGTATTGATGGAAGGTGACCTAAGACAGACGCTATTCACCTATAAAATAAAAACAGGGGACCTGTAGGACCCTGAAGGGCTGCCAAGCCCTGGCTGAGACTTTCTGTGTGCTGCTGTCTATTAAGTAACATTCTGCGGTTTTTCTAAGATCAAAACATCCTGAAGTAGGCATGGTGCCCCAGGAAGGGAATTTACACTTGGCATCCCATTGCCCCCCAGTTGAAGTCCTGTTTTTCCTTGAGTTTGTGTTTTTCCTTCCCTGGCTAGGTGTATACATTGAACCTGCTCAGTAAAAGCTTTGGCATCCTCTCTTAACAAATGACCCGAGTCTGTGTCTTTCTTTAATCCCCCAGGCCTAAGCCCAAGGTCAGTACCATGGCAGTACTGGTGCTGTCAATGGAGGAGGCCACCATGAGAGGATATGGACCATGACCACATGGTGAGTAGAAAGAGCAAGAGAAATGGGACTTCCCAGGTCCCTTGTAGCTCAGATGTTGAGTGAGCCCCAGACATTTGCCACTTCAGTGATTTACATGGTTGGGAATTCGGCTTGGCTTTTTCTTGATGGTGAAGATGCCCTGGTTCTTCCCTCTTAGAATAAGAAACAATTTAACTTATTTTGTCTGTCCAGGAACCTACAGTAAAGACTGTAGGACTTTTAAAGTTGCACTGTCTTATATTGTGATATTAATATGAGAACTTGGGAAACAAGAAAGAAAGCTTATGGCTTAATAGTGATGTGTTTGTGTGTCAAGCTGACAAGGGTTCAGTTGCACTGGTTAGATTTTTATCATCTTGACACAAGCTACAGTCTCATGAGTTTGACTCTCCTGGGCTGATGTAAAAGAGATATGTGTATTCACCAATTCTGGGGAGGGGCTGGTAAATGAGAGAAAGATGCTTCAGGTCTAGCTTGGTGAATGTTTGAGTTTCTTGGGACCCAGCTGTTTTCCTATTTCCTACACACTTATGTCTAGGATTTCATGACGCTTCGGCTGGAGGATGTAGTGATTAGAACCTCAAGGGAGGACCTCGGGAAGGCCCAGTGACTCTCTATCTTTCTCTCCAAGAAGGAATATTAACAGTCTAATTACTGTGACCTAGCTAGCTATCTGCTATACAGTTCTGTTTTGTTGCCATGACAGCAGCTACAGCCTCCTGAAGGTCACCATATGAAGGTGGCTACTCATCTTCATGATGCTCACGGTTAAATCAGGCCCAGAGAAAACACTCATCAGGGGCCTCTGTACATTTTGGCTAAGTCTCAACCGAAAAAAAAAAATACTTATTTTAGAACTTATCAAGCACAGCAAAAGTTTAAATTGTCCACATCAGTAGCTGGTAGGGTGGTGGCTCAAGTCTGTAATGCCAGTACTGGGAAGCAAGGCTGGAATATAGAGTGAGTTCTTGAATGATAGTTTGAAAGAGAAATGTCCCTCATAGGCTAATGTGTTTGAACATTTGAGTTGATGGTGAGGAAGTTACGTAAGAGGAATAACCTTGCTTGAGGAAGTACATCACTAGGGGTGGGCTTTGAGAGTTCATAGTTTCACTCCCCAACTCCTCTCTGCATTTGTTTGCTTTGGAACATGTGGTCTCTCAGATGCCTGTTGCCGCTGCCAAGTGCCTTCTTCACCATGAAGAACTCTTATCCCATCAGGAACTCTGACCCCCAAATAAACTCTTCCATAAAGCTGTTTTTCCGGGCTGGTGTTTTATCTCTGCATCAGAAAAGTAATGGGATACATCCTGTCTTAGACAAAAGAAAAAAATTAAAGCAAAACAATAACAAAAGTCATTCAAATAAGATGTTGTGGAAGGAAACAAGGTAAACAAACTAAAACTGGAACAAAGACTTCTGACTACTTCCTGTTAAGAGCAGACCAGCTCTTTCAAAACAGGGCATAGGGGACAGTGTCAGACTTGGCGCTGTGTCTTTTCACAAGCTGTTCAGTCTCTCAACAGCCCTCCCCCTTTTAATATATAAAGTCTCTTTCACCCTAGCTTGACCTTGACACTGAAGATGACCTTGAACTCCTGATCCCTGCTCTACCTCCCAAATGCTTAGATTACAGGCATGCACCACTCCTCCTGGCTTACATGGAGCTGGGGATGAACCCAGGGCTTGTTTGCTAGGCAAGTACCTCAGCAAAGGAGTTGCATCTCCAGGCCCTCGATAGGCTTCCTCAATCTTTCTACTCATGATCTCTTTCACTCAAGGACAGTTCTTTTTTTGCAGAGGAAGATAGTTTATTCTGGAACCAAATAAAAATGGCCCAGGATCACAGATTTAGGTTACCCCAAATTCCACTTTCCGATGTGGCAACAGTTTGATGAACTTTTTATAGTACCCAACAAAGTCATAAAGCACTTTCTCAAATACACTAGTGGAGACATCAGGTTGGTGGGTCATAGCAGGGCAGGAAACCTCGACTATAGGCCTTAGATGTCTGATAATAGCCTTTTGGTTGGAAGATGCTGGGTTCTGCACAGTGATCTGATGACTTTATGAAGCCTGGTTACATGGCTATTCATTAATAACCTTTTAGGAAACTCAGGCGATAAGACTGGCTTAGGAGATCAGTTGTCTTCCTATAACTGGGAAAATGATTCAGGTCTTTCACTTTTCAGGCTGCTGACCATGAGGGAGAGATGAGTCCCACTGTCCTCCAGACCTGCTAATGTCTAACCATCTACCAAAGCTGGGACCCACTAAGCATGCTAAAGACTAGGAATGGCCAGCCCTATATGTGCTGCCAATTCCAAGCCCCCAGTTCAAGTTTCAGTATTCTCTGAGTTAGACTTGGGGCAGCATGACAGTTTATACCCAATCCCTTAAGGTTACCATGACTGCACACCTGATATCTCAGCTGGGACCAGGATGGACAAGACACCTGTGCAGATGTATTTCCTCCCTGTGCTGGCATCAACTCATGGAGTATCTTCATTCATTCATCCATTTGTTCATTCATTCACTTTGAGGACACACTAGATACCACAGGAATGAAGAGAAGCTCCAAATCAGATAAAACATGGCCAGAACAGCTCCAAAAGGGGTTAACTACTGCCAAAAGCTACCAAAGAGGAAGGAATCCAGTGTGGGGTGAAAGGGCAAAGCATGGACTGAGAGACTACTCAGAAGGGGCTACTCCAGGGCTGCCCACACCCACTCAGCTGCCCAGCATAGCCCCTGGGCTCATGAGAGAAGACTAAAGACAAGCTGCGGGAGAGAGGAGACTGACTGGAGTGAATCTCTGCTCTGCCTGGAGAGCAGTACTGGCTCTCTCATTTCACTTGGGTCTTCCTCAGGACAGGGGCCTGCTTGGAAGAGCTTTGTGAGTGGAGTGGTTCATCCAGTGAGAGAGAATGACTGAGTGGGCTTGGTCAACAGGTTTTCCAGCGCAGGAGTGAGGATTAAAAGAAAAGACGATTAGACAAAAATTGCAGCATGACCCCAGCCAGTTCTGAGGCTGAAGGCAGGTTTGTTTACTCCCACTTTTCTTTTAAACTCTTTTAATTACATGCAAGTATTTAGGTCAGTCCTAGGTTGAGGAACCAACAATACAAAGGATACAAACAGTTAAGGAACAAACAAGGCAATATACAAAGTCCTGTGATCACTCATGTGATCACTCTTGCTGTTTCTAAGGGCTCATAGGGATGACAAAAATATCTGAGCCTACTTCCCTGTCCTAGCCCAAAGTCATATTCATGTCTGAGGCCTACTTCTTTGTTCTAGCCTAAGACTTGGATTCCTGCCTGAACTTACTTCTCTGTTTTAGCCTAAAATTAGATTCCTGCCTGAACTTACTTCCTTGTCCTTGGCCAATGTCAGATTCCTGCCAAGCAGCCCCAAAAGCTCTCCACAAGGGAAGAGACAGTCCTGCCCAAGCTTAGGAGACTGGAGATAAGGGTTCCTCCACTCTAGAGATACCCTCTGACTATAGGGAGGACTTTCTGACTCCACCAACCTTGTCATGGTTTGTGAACTCAGCAAGGCATAGTGGACCAAAACTAAAAAAGCACAGGGATGACTAAGGCTGAGTTGAGCAACTCCTCATGGCTAGGATCAGAGCATGCTAGAATCCATAGATGGGTGGTTGGCCAACTTTCAGTCATCCTCATGAGATAACATTCTATCTGGGAAAGCCAAGAGATTTGTGAGCAAGAAGTGGTACAGGTTGTATCCTGTCTCAGTCAATGTTCGCTTGCTGTGAATAGACACCGTGACCATGGCCACTCTTACCAAAGAAAACACTTAACTGGAGCTGGCTTACAGTTTCAGGGGTTTTGTCCATTAACATCATGGTGGGGAGCATGGCAGCACGCAGGCAGACATGATGCTGGAGAAGGAGCTGAGAGTTTTGCATTTGGATCCACAGGCAAGCAGGAGAGAGTAACACTAGGTCTGGGTTGGACTTTTGAGACCTCAAAGCTCACCCCTCAATAACACACTTCTTTGAACAAGGCCACATTCACTCTAACAAGACCACACCTCCTAGTTCTTCTCTAGGATCACTACTCTCAGATAACTAAGCATCTGAATATGTGAGCCTAGGGGAGCATTCTTATTCAAACTATCACACACCCCAATGGGGTAAGGCAGATCATCCTGTCCACTTGACTGGGAAGACATACTACCCTAGCCCCTGCAAGTCCCTGGGGGACACCTGAAGCAGGTGTTTCTAAACATAAAGAGAGGACAGAAAGTTCTACATAAGACAACTTCAGCAAACCTCACTATCACAGAACACATGTCTAGATTCCCACCAAGGTGGGACAGGTTCAGTGGCCACAGAACTCCAGCCTATAATAATGCCATTGGCACAAGCCGAAGTCACAATATGGATGGTCACTCTCAGTTAGAGATGTGGCTCAGTTGCTTAGTATGCATGAAGTCCTAAGTTTAATCCTCAGTATGCATAAACCTGGTATGGTAGTGCATATCAACAATCCATACTCAGAAGTAGATGGAGTGGGTAGGAGGATTAGAAGTTCATCCTTAGGTACTCAGTAAGTTCGAGACTACCCTGGGCTACATCAGACCCTGCTTTGTTTGTTTGTTTTAATTTCTTATTATCATTGCTCTGGAAGGGTAGATGTTTCAAGCCCAAGAAGAAAGATTCAGGTAGATGGATTCTGGACTGTTTCCCAAGAGCATCTGAAGGGTGATTATGGAAGCCTTCTATTCAGAAATAGAAAACACTGTGGGGGGACTCTGCAGGGGGCAGCTGTTCAAGCTGCACTAGGAATTGGAACGTCTAGTCAGGTCACAAGGTCTGTGAGGTCCGGACTGAAGCGGACTGACCACACAAGTAAGATCTGTGGTCTTTGTGTTATGGAAGCTAAGGAGTGATAACAGAAGAAGTCTCCCATGTGACCCCACACTGCCTAGGAGTGAATGAGGAAACAGGAAGAGCTGAGCTACCAGTGGAATGGCATCACCTGTCCCTCTCATGTGGTGCCACAAGTGGACTGACTGAAGTAATGGATCCAGGAATAGACCAAGAGTTCAGCACATGAGATCTACTGGTGTAGAAGGTCCTAGCATCATTCCTGAGGCCACTGCCCTTCCCTTAGGAGGGTCCTTCTTGGGGACATGGAACCCCCAGTGTCAGTCATAACTCCTAGAAGTGTATCACTCACTCTCAGATTCCTCTTAGCTGCACAGCATTAAGGGAGCCAGCCAGATGCCTGCAACCCCATGGACCATAGCATTGGCAAGCCCCGGCTCACTGCACAGCCAGGAACCTCTTCACAAGGCTTCAAAGAAGTCTAGGCTTCATGTCTGAGTAATGACAGAGACCTTAGGACACTTGTGAGCTATACATTCATAGTCAACTAAGGCCTCTTCTGATGTAACTTGTTTTCCTGGTCCAAAGGAGGGGCCAGTCCTGATGAATGATGGCTCCTCACAGAGGCCCTGCCATGAGCCACATGTGGTGCTAGACACAAGATGAAGTCCTCTGCCCTCAGGCCCTCCACAGTGACAGCTTGGCAGGGATTCAGATCATTGGAGCAGCCTAAGAGCAAGTATAAGAAAGATATGCTAAATATGAGAAAGACATTTCCATCCTTGGCTACTCAGACCTGTCCTGCCCCCAGGTGAGACCAAGGAGGAGACAGAAAGCCAAGGACCCAGACACTGAGCAACAGCCTGGCCATTGCCTGCTGGATGGCTTTTGTCCTGGAAACACCCCAAACTGTGGATTCCCATGCCACCAAATGTTACTATTGTTGTGTTTATAAGAATAACGAGAGAGAGAGAGAGAGAGAGAGAGAGAGAGAGAGAGA
>NW_021604669.1:0-5842 GCF_004785775.1 Grammomys surdaster | reverse complement strand
GAGGAGGAGGAGGAGGAGGAGGAGGAGAGGCTGGCCATGAGTATGTGGAGAGAGGGGGAAGCTGAGAGGGGGGAGGGGAGGGGAGGAGAGGGAGAGGGGACAGAGTGGGAGCAAGAAGGCAAGAGAGAGTGGGGAAGGGGGCAAGCAGCCAGCCCCTTTTATAGTGAGTCAGGCACACCTGGCTTTTGCCAGGTGATTGTGGGGCAGAGCCCGGACAAAATGCTAACAACCTGTGGTAGCCTGGACACCTGAGGACACACACTGAGTCTTGCTGTTAGCTCCTGAGGAATGACACCAAAAGCATGTGTGTCCCCACCCCACCCCTATCCCATTCGATGTATGGGGTAATCCTGTGAGGAGATCTCTGAAAACACACATCCACACGATGTGTTTGTTCACACCACTAACAGCAAACACTGAATATGCTCTGTGCCCCTCCCCCAACAGCTAGCTTCCAGCTACAGGGCAACCTGGCCTCAGCCCACCCTGGCCGATCTAACCCTGCAGCTTCACAACTTTTTCTGTCTCCTCCCTAGTCCCGATCCTATGACGCTCCATCCTAGGACCAGCCCCTGTCACCACCGTCAACTCTTTAGACTGTGAGGAAGATCAGATGCAAAGCCCCTATTTCCACATGTGTGACCAAGAATGGAAGTGTGACTCTCAGAAAAGCAGGTGGCAGAAACTCAGCAGCCCATAATCCCCTGGGTAGGGCTTTGCAGGAGGACGATGGGGGTGAGAAAGAGGGAAGGGGAGGGGAGGGAACAAACAGCACTGCCAAGCAAAGGGGGCCTGCTGCCCTGATCTCCCCAAGAAGAATCATCCAGAGCAGGGCACGGGTTCCAGTGTTCTACTACAGGGACAACACTCATCAGGTGGCCATTAATATTTGTTGGGTGTGGAATCACTTCCTGAGCGGTAGGAACAGAATACTGGAAGAAGCTTAGGTAAAAGGGTCGGAGATTTCCTTCTAAAAACTGGGGCTTCAGCACCAAGACGGGAGAACCAAGACTGGATGACTGGGCTGGATCCTCTGTTCATACTCACGGAGCGGAGTGTAGGAGGCAGCCCGGCACCCAGAGGAAGTGGGAGGTGAGAAACAAATCTGTTCAAACCAGTGCTGCAATGGCCTCCTTCCTGGAAATTCCTGTTCTGTCGCCTCATCCTGTCGCCTCATCCCAAAAGAGGGATGGCCTAGATGGGCTCAGCCCAGAGGGACCTGACAACCTGAAGGGCCGGAGATGAGGCATCCTTGGTCCAGCACTTCCTCAGCCTCGCGGCAGCAGAGATTCCCATGAGCGCCTAGGGCTTCAGGATACAGCCTATCCCCTCACGCCTGCGCACAGGTCTTAGTATCGGTGATTGCCACAAGCCCTGGCCCTTCCACTCTCCCTGGGTTTGTCCTGAAAGGTAAGGTAGACATGCTACACCACAGGCCACGCCAGCGCTCTGATGCCACATTGTGTGCTGTGGGGCACGTAGGTCGGTCTCGGCCCAGCTTCTGGGTACCACTGGGGACTGCCGCCGTAGGCGCATAGCTCGGGACCCCGGTCGGAGTCTCAGAGGAGCACTTGTGTAGCTAGGCCAAGTGCAAGGACCGAGTTCCCAGAGGCCAGCAGCCAGGGTCCTCCTCCCCACCAGCCAGAGACCCGCCCACAGCCCGTGGAACGCCCCGCCTGCAGCCCGCCCCCGCCATCTGCGCTCCGCTCAGCCTGCTTGGGAGCCTTCAGCCTTTGGTGATCTCCAGGACCTAAGGTTTATCTTCGGGGCCGCTTTACCCGGAGGTGAGTCTGTTGAACTCGGCCTCAGGTGTCCACGCGTCACGCGGGGGCCGGGCCACGGCGGGGAAACACTGGGAGAGAGCGGACGGCCTTGGCTGCAGCGCGTAGGATGTGGGGTCCCGGCGCTCTGCTCCCGGGTGCAGAGTGATTGGAGCCTATGAGGCCCTCTGCAGCGTGCTCCGTTCCTATCATCACCCCACCCCCACCTCAGTCTTTCTGGCACGTTTCTGGAGAGGCAAAGGCCCCTGCTGAGTCCTCACTGGGTACCCCTGTCTGAACTCCTCTAACGCAGACTTGTCTGCTTAGGATCTCCAGAGGGGGGTACACTCTTGTAAACTAGGGCAGGAGTCTGGGGGTAGGGGTTGGTGGGGTCTGGGACCAGGTGGACTGGTTACCCCGAGGCAGGACCTTCCCTAGAGTGAGGAGCGGGACTCCTTTGTCTTATCCAGGATCTTGCATATCAATGCTGAGGTTCAGGTTATTAAGTAGGGTCCTTGGGTAGCGGGGTAGACTTGAACGTCTTTCCTCTGCTGGCAGCCTGCCAATAGACACCTGGCTTCCGCTGAGGAGCCCTGTGAGTTTGTGGAGGAGTACCTGAGTCCCCTAGGGCCCTGCCCCATTGCCTGCTAATGGTTGCTGTGGACGGACAAAACATTGCACTGGATTTCAACCACTCCACCCGTTTCTTCGCTAGTCCTCCGGTGGACGATAGGATGCCACAATGACTTGTTTGTGGCTGTGCATTCCAGAGCTTCCTAGCAGACAGCTCAGGGCTCCTTCGTTCCTAAACCCCACTGTGTAATAAAAACAAAAACAAAAAAACAGAAATGAGGACAGGCCCAGCTAGGCTTGACGCTGAGCTTGGCCACCTGGAACTTCTGCTACCCACTACAAGGCTCAGGACAGGAGAGGCCTAAGGCCAGTCCTGGAGGATACCAAAATTTCGCCTCCCACTGCACCCCCTTCCTCTAAGAGGAAGCCACCCCTATTTTTTTTTTTGTCTCTGGGATGCCCCTCTCCCACTCAACAGATGGCACCCATCTCCTTCGTTCCTGAGGGGCCAATGGTATTCAAAATAGGACATTGAAACCAAGCAAACTGGTCCTTTCTCTACCCTGTGCCAAAGATTCCAGCCCAAAGGGCCCAGAAAAGCCCCATGGCCCACTGGCTAGTGTGCTAACTGCTGCAGGTGTCGATGTTCCCAGCCAGCAGGTAGAGCAGTGGAGGTGTCTTTTTGTGGAAATGGGTCCTGAGGCTCCACCGTGTACAGAAAGGAATTAGTGAAGCCCAGAGGCCTCCAGCCCTTGTTTCCACCACAAGAGAGAGAGTGGCACGAATTTGTTTCCCAGGGTTCCAAGAAGGTTTTTGGGTTCATGCACACTCATTTATCTGACCACTGCCTTGGCCTCAAGACAACCACTTAACCCTCCACTTTCATGGCACTCTGAGAGTTCTTGGTCTTCTCTACTTGGCCTCTGGTGCCCCCGAGTTTGGGAAGGGGTACTAACTGAAAGGTACCATTAGATGGAAAAAGATTTGTCAGGTGCCAAGAGAGATTTCAGGTAAAAGCTCTTTTAATAACTGGCCACAATAGCAGCAGGAGGGGGCCAGGTGTTCTGAGGTAGAGATTTGATTTGCAGCCCATGGAGCAAAGGAGAATTCTGACTCCTACAAGTTTCAAAGTGGGGAGGGGCTCTCAGATGAATGGAGCGTACTGTGAGGTAAGTGTTAGCACGAGATTGGCTTAAGGCTGTACAAATTGTTCTGATTGGTGCAGGGACCAGGTAGATACTAGATAAGAAACTGGGCCTTAACTCAAATTGTCTCAACGGCTAGCCCCAGGGCAGCAGGGAGTTAATACTGCTATCCTGCTCTGTCTGGGGCCTGGCTGCTGGAACTATCTACAAAAGGAACATAGGGCTGACTGGGGAGGTGTAGAGCATGCAGGCCCAAGGTCTGGTGCTAAGCCAGGATCCTGGGTGGTGGGTGGGTAGCCTGTCCTTTAACCAACTGCCTCTCTCACAGCGAGCTTCTTTGGCTTGTGAGCCTTCAACAGATGTCTGCCGCTTCCAGCATGAGAGTCTTCCTGCCTGTGCTGCTGGCAGCCCTTCTGGGTGTGGAGCAAGGTATGGAGCTCTGAGATACCAATGCTGTCTGGCCCTCGTGACCTATCATTCTTTCCCCTGAGCAGATGCCCAGGAGGGCTCCTCCTGGGCCAGCCCTCGTGTGAACCTCTGGCCTTCCTGCCTCCCACTCCCTAACCAAGTGACCTAGTTCCCCTGCTGCTGTGCTGGCCCAGCTACACCGTTGTCACCTCATGTTGAAGGAGACACTCTAGCCCCTCTAGTACCAAAGTCTGAAGTCCCTTTTCATTGACTCTCTTTTTTCTCTGATCTAGGGCCGAGCATGTGTAGTTGTTTCTCCTTGTCAGCGGGTTGGGTATCTAGGGTCCCACTGGAAAGGCACCATGTCCTGGAAGGCTTCCCCAGGCAACAGGCAGGTGTCACCTACAGCATGTCCCTTTTACAGTCCATTCCCTGATGTGCTTCTCCTGCACTGACCAGAAGAACAATATAAACTGCCTGTGGCCGGTTTCATGCCAGGACACAGACAATTACTGTGTCACGTTATCTGCTGCTGCTGGCTTTGGTGAGTAACTGGATATTTCCCTAACCTGGGCCAGGAATCCACAGGGCCTTCCCCATCTCTTGCTACCTATATGTCATTCTCACTTTCTATTCAGGGAATGTGAACCTTGGCTACACTCTGAATAAGGGCTGTGCCCCGACATGCCCCCGTGAAAGTGTCAATATCAACCTCGGTGTGGCATCCGTGAATAGTTACTGCTGTCAGAGCTCCTTCTGCAATTTCAGCACGGCTGGCCTTGGACTTCGTGCCAGTATCCCACTCCTGGGTCTTGGACTCCTGCTCAGTTTGCTAGCTCTGCTGCAGCTTAGCCCCTGACCGCCCCCATGTGTTCCCCATTTCCCCCCAGCTCAGGAAAAGCCCAGCTCCTTTTAGGTCCCAGGGGACCGTAGGAACCTTCAGCTCCTCCTGGGTATGTGTAGTTCCCCTCCACATTCTCTCAGCGTCAGGGCTAAGTACCAAATTCACCCATATCTGGTCTGTTGAAATGGTACTAGCTACCCTTGCTTCCAGAGCCAATCCTATAACCTCTCTTGGGGAACCAGGGTAAGGGGTGAAGATCTCCTTGGAGTCTCAGGAGTACCGGAGTCTGCCCTGAATCTTGTGGACACACTGACATGGATGTCTAACCCAAATGAGTGTACATCTGTGTGCTCAGTGTATCCTTGTGTGAATGAAGCCACTTGGATTCTGGGGTGGGCAAAGAAGACCGGAAAGATCCTGGAGCAGAAGGCCCGTGTCTCCACCAAAACCCCTTCCCCTGGTATCACTGTACCAGAGTTGTACTCTATTCAGGAGGCTGCCGATGGAGGGCTGCCACCCCTCCAGATGAAGGCTCCCACCCCCAGATGCAGTTGAGTCCCTACCTGCCATCTCTGCCCACACTGGCTTCCTGCTGCTATTCTAGTGCCTCAAATAAACTGTTTCCACCCATTCCTGCAGTGTCCTGGATATATGTCCTTACTCCTCTTCCACCTTGCAGAGTCTTCCTTCCCTTCCAGTCCCGAGGGACCTGGGGACCCTGCAAGCCCACAGCTCCGTATAAGTGGTCCTGAAAGACCACCCTGATATGGTGATACATGCCAACAAAGCAGAAGCAGAGGGATCTGTGAAGCCAGCCTAGTGCATAGCAAATCCCAGGAATCTAGGCCCGTTTAGTGAGACAGGCCTGAGAGAAAAGAGGAGAAGGAGAAAGTCAGAGAGAGCCCGAAAATGTGCTGTCTCTGGCTGTAAGTCAGCTGAGAAGTACAGCTACCCATAAAGGCAGACCTGTCAGGCTGGTCACACATTCCCAAGCTTAGACTGCACCAGAGACTTCAGAGGCCTGCTGTTGCCACCTGTCCTTCATAAAGCCATGGAAATCTGGCCCAGGCAAGAGATACTTGTCCACCTTATAACAGGCTTTGATTTTCCTC
>NW_021604668.1:3691534-3707191 GCF_004785775.1 Grammomys surdaster | reverse complement strand
AAATTGGTATCAACACAAGAAAGAGAAATCAATCCCAGAATGCTGAGCGCCATCTGAGGCCCTGAACCTTTAGGATAAGATATGCAATAAGATCTGCCTAACACTTGGGTTCCTTTTCCAGATGGTTGAAAATGTTAAAATGACTTTTTATCTATGAGTAAATTATGTATCTTGAAAGAGAGGAATTTCTGACATTGTCTCCATGAGACTCTGAGATCATCACATACATCCTCATCAGGCAGGAGGAAGGGTCCACAGCAGGCAAAGATCCTGGAACAGATGTCACAGAGCCTAAGTTGCCAGGTTTGGATGAAGGGGCAAGAGGGCCAGAGATACAAATACTTCTGGTTCTGGAATATAGGAAAGAAAGACAACAGACTCGTCAGAAGAGAGAATATCATATATAGCCAGGAACAGAGATGTTGTATTATAGATGCTTTGTCTGTGCAGGGCATAAAAGTCTGGTGTTATCTTAAGTCTGTGATGTGAGCTGCTATGAATGAAGATATTTTTCCTGGATTTTTCAGATGTGCTTGAAGCAATTTCATGTCCAAATCCATAAATGTACAGACAGATATGTGGACAATATGATACAAAAATTATAATACATAAATAAAAGCCAACAAGGTTTTATGCATATATATCTTTACCAATTAGGGCTCAAAAATTAGAATATATTTCTCTAAATGTGGACCACATTAACTCATTCACTTAGATTATTTCACTGACATACTATACAGTTTTCAAAAATTCTGTAACCAGGTATACGCAGCTAGAGAGCCTCTTTCTAACTCTACTAGAGTGTTTATGTATTTTTAATCAGTGTCGTAAACAATGCTGGGTCTCCATGTCTATCACAAGGACATGTGAAGAGAAAGCATTGCAGACTGCACATGTGTTAGCAAAGATGGAACTATCAATCCACCCTTCAGAAACTCTCAAGCACTTGGATTGACAATGATGGAACTATCTAGTGATTCCTGTGAGGAGGGAATGTTATATGTTGATGAAGTGAGTAATGAAAGTCCAGATATGCAGAGTAATGCAGTAACCAGACATTCCTTTAGATGACATGTAAAGTTTGCTACCAGAGGCAGGATCTAATCTCATGCAGTGCAAATGGCATCCAGCCAGGGGAAAGAAAGTAAGTCTCTTATCAGAGATTATTAGGAATCTCATGTATAGCTCCAGTAGTCTGGAATTCTAAAATTCTAACAGTTGACAACTAGTTCTTAACAAGCTACTAAAATGTCTTGATAGTAAATCTGAAGAGTAAAATGGACACAGTACACAAACTTAGGACATCACATCAAATTGAAGGACTCTGAGACCAAAACAGAAGACAGGGGAGTGAAGAAGTTGGGGCCAGGTGAGGTCCAGAGTGCTGTGAACAGGTAAAAGTGGCCTGGACATCCAGATGTTGTAAGGAACATTAACTATATTCATGTGAAATTGGTAGTAATATGGTATAGATGTCACCCCTTCACTACCTTCAGAATCCTTTTTCCACAAGTCACAAAAAAACATAAGTTAGAGCTTAATGTTACTATTTAAAAAAAAAAACCTTTTAGGGGAAAACATTCAGAACAGTGAGTGATGGATGATACACCCAGCTTTTCCCTCTCTCCTTGCACTGAGCTGAGGGCTTCATGTGGAAGTGGGACCAGACTTTCTCCTGCATCTTCCTAGCAGAGCAGCATTGGTCCAACATCATGGATGGAAAATCAAGAATTGTGGTCCCAAGTCATAATCAAACATATTTTCCAACTGAGAAAATCCCACTTGGGAGGCAGAGGCAGGCGGATTTCTGAGTTCGAGGCCAGCCTGGTCTACAGAGTGAGTTCCAGGACAACCAGGACTACACAGAGAAACCCTGTCTCGAAAAAAAAAGAAAAAAGAAAAAGAAAAAAAGAAAAAAATCTCTCCTGCCAGTGGAAAGAAGTTACAGATAGATTTACAGATGCAGCTGACAGTGATGATGATGACTGAATGTTTGATACATCATGTCTGAAATTTTCTATCATTCTGTCATTTGTATATATAATAGGTTTTTGTCCTTCCAATAAGGTTAATTTGTGATGAATAAAACGTACACAAAATTACTAAACAAGGGAATTTTACTGTCCTAAATTTGTAGTCTTCTCACAGGAGCTCCATTACATGTATCCTATGGTCTCTAAAGTTGTGTGATGTTAGGAAAGGAAACCTCAGAGTCTCCTAGGACTGCCTCACTCTCCAGATGTTTCCCTGCACCTGTTGCTGTTTCTCTCCCGGTGAAAATTGGATCTACACCGCCCCCTGCTGGTCCTGAGCATCCTCCTCGAAGGGGCTTGTTTCTGGGCACACAAGGAACCTGCTCACTGTGTCTCCTGCACAGTAATACAAAGTTGTGTCTTAGTGTTGGTGGCAGAGCTGTGCTTCAGAGTGAACACCTTCTTGGATGGGTAAACTGACATTCTGATGGGTTCTTCAGTGACAGCTCCACACTTTATACAGATCTTATCCTCATTTCATTCAGGGCCCATAAATTCTTCCTGAAGGTGAACAGCCATGAGGAGGCTCTCACCTCCCAACAGTCATGAGCCATTGGTATTCAATTCCAAGAATTATGACTCTGTCAGGATCTATGTAGACTGTTGCTTTTTAGTGTTTGTTTTATAAAATTGTGGATCCAAAAATTATACATAAAGGTTTAAAAATATTATATCTTCGTGATGAATTCTTCTGTTTACCATTATGCAATGACCCCTTTAATCTCTTATAACTAATTTTAGGTGAAGGTTTAATTTGCTGATATGAGATAACTACAACAGCTTTTATTATGTTTTCTACTTGCTTAATTTTTTTTCATCCATTGATAAGTTTTTGATAACTGTGTTTCCTGATGACGGAATATAACTCTGTTTTTTTTTTTAAAGCTAGTTCATTTGTTGTATCTTTTTGTTGTTGCATCGAGGCCATTTTACATTTAAGGTTAGAATAAAAAGAGAATTGCTACTTTCTATAATTTTGGGGTGTTTTTCTCTTTTCTAGAATATTGTTTTGTAGGAGGAGGAGCTGATATTAAAATCTGGTTCCCTAATTGGTTCTTGATTTGGTCAATAAGTAAAGTGAGAGGCAATCTCTGGGCAATGAGAAAGGTGGGACTTTCATGTGCCAGAAGGAAGGAAAGGTAGCACTTCAGGTCAGGATTTGGAATGAGAAGGACACAACAACCATGGAAGACCTGAAGGCAGCCAAACCAGTGGCCTCCACCACCAGCAGATGGCTGATATAGGCTAGCTGATAAGCTTAGGGCAAGCGATTTCTGTGCTCAGTAATTGTGTTGTATGGATAGTTTTAAAATAAGAAAGCTGACTAGTGGTTATTTTTTTCCACAGAGCTAAATTTGGCAGGAGAAAGAGAGAAGACAGATTGGCACCTTGGCAAAGCTAGCCAGGAGGAAGAGACAGCCACTGAAGCTTGGACAGCAGCTCCCTATTCTCCGGTTGGGACACGGTTGCTTTTGATATTTAGCTAAGCCAGATGGAACAAAGGGAACAGGGAGAGGTATGACAACAGGCTGAGCACCCAAGAAGACAGTAACATGTTTGGTAAAATTACACAAAACATTGTTTATTTATTTTCTTGTTTCTATATTAGTTCTGAGGGTGTGATGAACTGCAGTGTTGGAGATGGTTTTTTCTTCCCTTGTCTAGCTTGCTTGTCAGCTCTAAGGCTACCTTTCATCATCCTTCCTGTAAAACATTCCACTAAGAACTTTCTGCAATGTCAACTTGGTCATCATGAGCTGGCCCAAATTGTGTTTTCTTAAAATACTTTTATTTTTACATCAATTCTGAAAGATAGCTTAGCAAGGTATAATATTCTTAGTTCACAGTTGCTCATTTTCAGAGCTTGAAATATTGCCTTCCACGTGTTTACAGTCTTTGTGGTTTCTATAAAAGGGTCTGGTATAATTTTATCATTCTATCTTTGTATTTGAATTGGTGTTTTGGATGCTTCTTTTAGTATTGTCTCTTTGGTTTTGCTATTTGACATCCTGATTTTAATATTCCATACCCATGACTATTTGATGTTCTACATACCTCTTGTATTTGGAAGCCTACTTCTTTCTGTAAATTTGGTATAATCTCTCTAATTACTTGATCTCATTCATTCAGTTTTATGTCTGCTTCTTCTACACTGGACTTTGTAGAAATATCATTCATCCTACTGATATTTTTCCATATAATTCTATATTATTTACTCAACTGTAACCTTCATCAATGAAATTCATTCTTCTTCATGTTCTTCTTTGTTAATGATAATATCTGTTGTAGATTTTAATTGGCTGCCCATCTCCTTCATTTCAAGCACTTTTGTATGATGGTTTTTCAGTGTTTTAATCTCCTTTCTATTTTTCCTCTACACTGAGAACTTTACTCTCCAATTTATTAACTGTTGCATTCACTTTGGAGACTGTCTTGTCAAGATCTTAAATAGATTCCCTTAAATCATGAATATTTGTTTGGCTCTTCTGTGTGATTGTTAGCTCTTTTGAATATTAAGACTCCAAATTCTTTCTAAGACATTTCATCTATTTCTGTAATTTTTAATTCCCTCAGATAGGAACTGACTGGTTTGTATTGTGTCTCAGGTAATGGTTGTGTTGTAGGTGTTGTATTGTTTCCTTGTGTTTTATACATCTGTCGAGATATGCATGTTTTGACATGTTCTTCAGATTCTTTTGTGATATTTGGGTTTATATGTCTCTTCTTAGTGTAAAATCTGCATCAAGTTCAGGACTGGTGAAAATGGTATTGATTATCAAAAAAGTTACTGACCTTATGTTAGCTATATATTAAAATCACTAAGGGTAGGACCATACACTAAGCCCCAAAGTAACTAGGCGGTGTCAAACCTGGGCGTCCCTGAACACTATGAGCCTGCTGGAGTCAGAGTAATAGGAAACTTCATACCACCTGATGTTCATCTACTACCAGGAGTCTGTGATTAGAGATACAAGACACAAAGATGTCTGGGATCACAGGTTCTGCAGTGATACTTTGCACTTCAGAGGTCAGAATTCTACACCTGTATTGACCTCAGATACCACTGTAACCAAAGCTCCATTCTCTCCATAGACTCTGGACATACCGGAGTCTAACTTTGGGCCCTGCACTGAGTTCTTAGAATGTTTGGCTGGAAAACTGTTGATATTCTGTCTCTTAGAAGCCAGAAGTCTCATAGAGCTCGAAACTTCCCATAATATTACTGTAAGTTAGTACACATGAACCTGTGATTACCCCTCAATATCTGTCACCGAATCTACTCCAAGAATTCAAAGCCTTATCCAAAGTATTTTTATTGATCCTCTATTTTTTACACGTTTCATGCTGTCACCTGAGCACACATCATACATTCTAACTAGTCTTCATGTGAAATAAATTTTAATTTACATCAATAACATAAATAGTGCTGAGGGCTGCCCCAGACTTTGGAGGTTCAGAGCTGAGGTGGAACAGAAAGCTGGATGAAAGACTAATGACCTCTGGCCTTGTAACAGTCTCTAACTGTACTGGGGGCTGGATGCTGATGGCTTCTGGAATCTTAACACTCTTGCTTATTCTGTGTCTGAAAACCATTGGCTTCTAAAACTCTCTGTGTTTTATTAAACACTGGGAACTTAACTCTTTATTTCTGTTCTGCTACTCATGTAGACTTTGGATGGGTCAGAATATATGTGAGGAAAATACTTCAGAAATGTCTGAGAAGTCTTAGAAAACAAACAGGTGGAGACCATGGCTTGAGAAGAAACTGATACAACTGGTAATTTAAAAAATACAGAAAAGTTTCAATTGATTGTTGTATGATTATGGGTTAAAATTCATTTTAAGGTTTAAGGGTACAATATGAAATAATTGTATCAAGGTTGTTAATGCATCCATTACTTTAAAAAATATAAGCACATTTAAAACACACAGAAAATTCATAATATTTTCATAACATGAAAAAGTGTATGAAAGTGGATCATTTGAAATAATATGGCATATAGAGGAGTCACATAGTAAAGTCTTGGGTGAATCAAATAATTTATATTTGTTTAAGCATTAAGTCTGATTGCTTATGAAATTTTTAATAGTCATATTATGCAGTTAACGGAAAATCCTATAACATTCAGATATTTAACTAAATATCTACTTGTAGATATATACACATAATCCATATTTAAACAATAGTGTACCCTTTGGGTAATTTAGTAGATGTTGAAAGATTTCTGTTAATACATATGGAAAGATAAATTAACATTATCAGGAATTACTACTGTATGAAATTCGTATTCTCCCTTTAGAATGCATTTTGCCTTTTACTTTTTCTTTGAATACATACACAAATAATAAAAATGCATTGTAATAGTAAAAATGTAAAAAACAATCCAGAACTTATGACTCCAACATACTAAAGCCATGAAATTGAAATCCACCCCCTGTTCCACTTGGGACTACGGCTAGTCTCTAGTGCCCCCTGCTGGTTCTGAGTACTCACTGGTGGTTCTGAGCACCTCTTGAGGGAAGGTTTTGTCTGGGCTCACACTACCATGTACTCATTGTGCCTCTGTCTCTGGCACAGTAATGCATTGCTGTGTCCTCAGCTCTCAGGAGGCTCATTTGAAGGTAGGCAGTGTTCTTGGAATCATGTCTTGAAATGGTGAATCTCTCCTTAATGGATGTAGCATATTCTGTTGTGTGATCTCTAGGTTTGTCTCAAATGAAACCTACCCACTCCGTACTCTTCCCTGGAGTCAGGAAATGCCAGTGTATGTAGTAGTCACTGAACGTAACCCAGATCCTTCACAGTAGAGTCTCAGGGATCCTCCTGGCTGAACAAAGCCTCCTCCAGACCGAACCAGAGGTACTTCACACTGAACACCTAAGAACACAACAACAGCATGTGTAAGAGAAGGACACACACACACACACCACACACACACACTAAATCTCCTAGTTCTGTTATGTTACCATTCAAAATCGTCAAAGCAAGAACCCAGCTTTGCCCAAACTACATGGTATATCCTCTGAATTAATCCAGTGAACAATGAAAGGCTATGGAGACCTCAGAAATGCTGGCCTCTCTGTCTCCAGGCTATATGAACATCAGCTGAGATGTTTGGTAGATGATAGTACCCTTTATTTGCATATGTCCATCCTTTTCAGTTCAAACAAATAAAATTACTGGATGAAAGCTCATGAGAGTAACATCATCTTGAACTGCCCCAAGGTTGCTGCAGTAGGTGCTGCAATGTATTTTCCTTTGTATTTTCAAATTAGAACTAATGTTCACTTAAGATATCATGTGGTATTTAAACAAACCCTCTTGGTGTCTACTGCTTTCCACATAATTCTTTTCCATTAAGATTTATTTAAGTATGTGAGTACACTGCCACTCTCTTCAGACAAACCAGAAGAAGGCATCGGATTCCATTACAGATGGTTGTGTGCCACCATGTGGTTGCTGGGAATTGTACTCAAGACCTCTGAAGAGCAGTCAGTGCTCTTAACCACCGAGCCATCCTTCCAGCCCTCCACATAATTCTTAAGTTTTCATCTTCAACATCCAGTTTGACTGCTCTCACATTCATCCTGTTCAATTAAGACATTTTCCTCGGTAAAATAGTAGTTCCCTTTCTTACCCTTTAGTGCTTCTAGGCAGGCTCCCTTCCCTTCCAAGGAGCTCCAGGATGAAGAACGATGAGGTCATTGCACTCTGTCTCCCCAAAGGTCTTTCTTGCATATTTTAATGGCATAGTGCATTATCACTATTTACAGGCAGCAAAGTGTGTGATAATAATTGAGAGTCTCTTGCTCTAATCTCATTTATGACATACCCACTAATCAGTTCTTATACATTCCTAAAAAATTGATAGTTTTTTATTTCTGTAAAAAATGAGGTGGAGGGTTATGATCGTGGTTACACTGAGTCTGTAAATAGATTTATCACAATGGTCATTTTTCACTCTGGTAATTCTACCAATCCATGAGCATGGGGTGTCTCTCCAGTTCCTAGTGGCCTTCTTTATTTCTTTCTTCGGAGGTTTAAAGTTTCCGTTGTAGGTTTCTGTCACATTCTTTGTTAGATTTATTCTTAAATATTTTCTTTTCTTTGATGCTCCTGTGAGTTTGAGTCCATCAGCTTCTCTGTATGTTGGTGTATAGCTATTGATTTGTGCAAGTTAGTTTTGCATCCTGCTACACTGATGAAATTATTCATCCATTCGGTCTTTACCAGGTTTGGATATTAGAGTTATGCTAACGTCATAACAAGGAGTTTGGAAGTGCTCCTTCAGTTTCTGAATGTTAAACAATTTAAAAATGAAGCTGGTGCATGCCTTTAATCACGGCAATCAGGAGGCAGAGGGAGGTAGATTATCTTTGAGTTTGAGGCCAGATGAGGACTATGAATATGTAGATTTTGATATATCTGAGACTGAGAAACCCAGCGTTGCTTGTGCCCCGAACAACTCTCCGCCTGACCCTACCTGCCCCTGGGGGCTGGGGACAAGTTGGTGCAGAGTCAGTTACACAGACTCCGGGAGCAGGTGAGAAACGCTTCGGCAAGCTCATCTGAGCACTGCTGCAAGCTCCTTTAATACCCTCCATCCACGCCTCAATTGGTTCCAAGAAAGTATGTATTCTAAACAGCAGTTCCTGATTGGCTGGCATTATTTGCACCAGCAATCCTTGCTCTCTTAGAGCATCCTCAACTGTATCCTCCTGTAGGAATGCTGGTGTCACAGGCAGTTCTCAATAAGTCCTCCTGCAGCAGGAGATGCTTTTGCAGCTGCCCGATCCCCAGCGTTTACATAGAGGCGGCCCTGCGGTTCCTGCTACAACCCAGTTTGAGTTTCTCCTGCCATCAACGCCAACTAAATCACACAGTATACGACTGTATTTTAATCTGGCTAATGACAGTATGCCTTTCCCATTTGTGATGGAAGAAGAGGCAAGGAGAATCAATAACGACATCATTAGGCTTGTTTAGAATGAAAAGTAAACCTCCTAAACCTGGGGGAGCAATTTGTTAGTATTTGGGGCAATTAATCTACAGAAAACTGGTTCACTTATGCATAATTCCTAAATAAACTCTAAAGTCACAGTCTAAGGTAGATGTCGAACATATTTGGAGAATGCGTACCCTCTAGTGGTAGCGGGGAGTACTACAATGTTACAGGCATGCATACTAAATTTTGATTCAATATCGCTAACCTATCCGAGGGATATAACATCACAGTTACCTCTTATGTTGAGGCTAGGACAAACGTCATATCCAGTATGAAAATTTGCACTTATTCAGAAATATCAGACTCTCAATCAGGGAAATGACAACATCGTGTGTATATTCATGTCTCATAAATGTAAATGTTTGTCACAAGAGGCACAAAATCACATCCAAAAACAACTCAGGGAACAAAGTGCACTTGAGGTAAAAGCCCCTCTGTTTTTTGTTTGGTGGTGGTGGTTGTTGTTGTTGTGTTTTCTGGAACTTCTCTCACAGTTCCCGCAAGGCATTGTTTTTTCTAGTTCCATCCATTTACCTGGTATCCCCCCACCCTGGCACATCAAGTCTCTGCAGTGTTAGGAATATCCTCTCCCAAGGCTAGACAAGGCAGCCTAGTTTGGGAACGGATTACACAGACAGTCAACAGCTTTAGGGAGAGCCACCAGAGGCCATTCTTATAAAAGTGTTCCAAGACTCTGTTGAAAAAAAGAAAAAAAGACATTATAAGATGTGCAGGTAAATGGATGGAACTAGAAAAAAAATAATCTTAAATGAAGCAACCCAAACCTTGGAAAATAAATGAATTATATATTTGCTGATATGTAGATATCTGTCATTAAATAAATTATAGTCAAGCTACAATCCATAGAGTAAAAAAGGTTAACTATAAGGGAAGGGATGGGGGAAGACAAACTAACTTCCCTAGGAGGGAGAAATAGAATAGATTATATGGGTAGACCAGGGAAGAGGAGGTTACAGGAATGGGAGAATCCTGTGGGAAGGGAGAGAGGAGATGTGTTTGATAGAGAAAATGCAGGGAAAGAGAGAATTGAGAGGTTGTATGGTAAACCTAGTGTAGTATGAACTTCATAAAATATATGAAGTTGATCCTTTTTGTTGTTGTTGTTTGTTTTGTTGTTGTTGTTTTTGTTGTTGTTTTTTCAAGACAGGGTTTCTCTGTATAGCCCTGGCTGTCCTGGAACTCACTCTGTAGACCAGGCTGGCCTCAAACTCAGAAATCCGCCTGCCTCTGCCTCCCAAGTGCTGGGATTAAAGGCGTGTGCCACCACCGCCCGGCTGATGAAGTTGATCATATTGAAGGAGACTGAGTCTCAACTGGCCATCTCTTGTTACCAAATGAATCTTCCAGTGCTACGACTGAGTTTTATCCAATTGAGTTATTGGCCAAAGGCGTCCCATGAAAATCCACAAACAGCCCAGACCATTGCCAAGAAGATCGGTTGCTCTCCACAAACTGACAGCAAGGCCCCGTTGCTGACGACAACACCCACAAAACTCACTAAATATAGAGAAGTCAATCTGGAGCCTACAGAGAACCATAAAAGATACTAACAACCACCAAGGCGTCCACAAAAGCTTTCATCTACAATCTGTACTGCCTGAAAACTACGCTAGGGCAATGGTGGCACAGAGCTCGTAGGAAGGACCAACCAATGTCTGATCTGACTTAATGCCCACTCCTCAAGATGCCAGCCTTACCCAACACTGCTTGGGTGACCAAAAAACCAGAGAGTAGATAGTCCAGAAACCTAGAATAAAATAGAGTAACACTGGTGTAAAATAATAATAATAATATAATAATAAAATGACTGTTGATGATATTCTGCTATTCTCATAGATCAGTTCCTTACTCAGCCTTTATCAGAGACATTTCCTCCTACAGAAGATGGGAACCAATACAGGGATTCACAACCAGACATCATAAATAGAATGAGAGATCTTGGAACACGCGGCTCTTAAAGGAATGTCTCTGTGAAATCTCTCCTCAGAGTTCAGGGAACTGTAGCAGCCTGAAGCCATGGATCACTGGGTTCACCTGAAAGGGTGACTGGGAATGAAAGGGGCATGGAGGATGAAAAGAGATGAAGCCAAGACAAGGTATTCTGATCAAGGCTCAAAGTTTAATTTAATGTTCAGCTCTCATTATAAAGGGAAAACCCCACCTCCACCACCGAATCCCTTCTTGCTTCAGCCTGAGGGGGGCCCATCCTTAATGACAGCCTGAGATGTGTCAAGGCAAGCTCAGCAGACAGTCTATTCTGAGAAGCTGAGAAGCTTCTGTAGCAGACTAGAGTAGCCAAGGTGGGTAACACCTCCTGGGTCCTACTATTTGGTCTACTGTGGTAAACAAGATCTTTCAGGCCTACTCAAGGCTGGGGAAAGAGCACAGGGAACCCCTTGGAAAAGGAGGCAAAATGGGTAAGAACCACGGGGGAAGGAGAACATCAGGAGAATTAACTGAGCAAGGTTCATATGAACTCACAGAGACCGAATCAGCAAACACAAGGCCTATATGGGTCTGCACTAGGTCCTCTGCATATGTATTATAGCTTTCAATATAGTGTTTTTATGGGGTCCCTGAGTGTGTGGATGAGTGGATCTCTGATCCTCGTGTCTTCACTTAGCGTTGTGTTTATAAAAAGATAGAGAGATGAAGAGTATGTTCTGTGGGTGTGTGGAGAGGTATGGGGGAAAGGTATGTCTCAGCGGGTCCATGTTGAGGCATCTCTTCCCCCTGAGGGACCAGTCACACACCGGTATAGCAGAGAATAGAGTTTATTTAGGGCATGGGGAGGGGAGCCAGGGGGGTAGTAGAGGCAGAGAGAGGCAGAGAGAGGTAGAGGAGTAGAGGCCGGCCATGACCACATCACATGGAGAGAGGGGGGAGGGAAGGGGAGAGGGGTGAGGGGACAGAGAGAAGCTAGAGGCAAGAGAGCAGAGAGCAAGAGAGTAAGAGATTAAGAGGGAGAGGAGGGGGCAAGCAGCCCTTTTTATAGTGGGCAGGCCTACCTGGCTGTTGCCAGGTAACTGTGGGGAGGAGCATACCTGGCTGTTGCCAGGTAACTGTGGAAGTGGAGTTTAGACAGAATACTAACACTTAGGACTCTTCTCCTTCTGTTGGTTTGCCTTGTTCAACTTCTTCTATGTGATTGTTGGACTCTGAGGTCCAAAACCAGGGGATGCGCTCGCACAGAAATGCACAGGAACAGGACTCACTGCAATCACATGAGGTTTGGTTTAATGAAACTAGTGCACTAGGACTTTCTTGCATGCAGGCAAGAGAGCCCCAAAAAGGAGTTGAGTACAGTACTTATAGGTACTGTACAGCTCACGAGGACAAACCACAAAGTCTGACCTTTCCGGGTTTGGTCCCTAGGTGACTCAGATTATGACAAGGAGTGTCCTCCGTTTGCCCAGGTTTATTACGTTAAGGGCTCAGCTTCCTGATTCCTGGAATGTGTCTATGTGCTTTGGGCCCTCCTTACCCGAAGGTGGGTTCCCTCCTCTGTGGTCTGAGGAATGTTAATCAGCCTCTCCCTTCTTCCTCTGAATGTTAATCCAGCAAGTGTCCTTTGACTAAGGAATGTACTCCTCCTAGAATGTGCCAGGACAGTGAATTCCAAGTTTAAACCAAGACCTGAATCCTAAGTTCAAACCGAGACCCGAAAGTCTTACATTTTTCTTACATTTAAATCTTACTTGATGATTTCTGTTTCGTTTTATATTTTATTTTGTTACGTTTTGTTATCTGAGCTCTTCTGTAAGAAGAGTCAGAAAAGAAATTGATCCGGATGAGAGGAACTGGGATAAGTAGAGGAAATGGAAATTAATCAGGATATATTGTATATGAGAAAAGAATCTATTGTTAATAAAAGGGGAAATTTAAAAAACATAAAACTTTGTGGGAAGTGGGGGAAAGTATCGTGGGTGTCTTGGTTAGTATTACTATTGCTATGACAAAACACCATGGCCAAAAAGCAATCTGGGAGGAAAGGGACTATTTGGTTTATACTTCCACACCACAGTCTATCATTTAAGGAAGGAAGGACAGGAAAAGGAAGGACAGGAACTCAAACAGGGCAGGAATCTGGAGGATGGAGCTGAGGCAGAGACACTGCTTACTATCTTGTTCTTCGTGGCCTGCTTAGCATGCTTTCTTATAGAACCCGGAATCACTAGCCCAGAAATGGCCCCGCCCACAGCAGGCTGGGCTCTCCCCTGTCAGTCACTAATGAAGAAAACAAGCTTGTCTACAGCCTGATCTTATAGAGGCATTTTCATAATTGAGGTTCCCTCATTACAGATGACATATCACGTTGACATAGAGCTATCCAGACGATGGGTATAAAAGGTAAATAATTCCCTTCTGAAGGCATAAAAGACTTTCTTTTATTTTAATTTTTTATTTCTATTTCTTTTTTTTTAATTGGATAATTTCTTTATTTACATTTCAAATGTTATCCCCTTTCCCGGTCCCTGCCACCCAAACCCCTTATCCCATCCCTCCTCCCCCTGCTTCTATGAGGATGTTCCCCCACCCACCCACTCCTACCTCCCTGCCCTGGCATTCCACTACATTGCGGCATCCAGCCTTCACAGGACCAAAGGCTTCTCCTCCCATTGACACCCAACAAGGCCATCCTCTGCTACATATGCGGCTGGAGCCATGGGTCCCTCAATGTGTACTCCTTGGTTGATGGTTTAGCCCCTGGGAGCTCTGGGGGTTCTGGTTGGTTGATATTGTTGTTCTTCTCATGGGGTTGCAACCCCCCTTAGCTCTTTTAATCCTTTCTCTAACTCCTCCATTGAGGACCCCATTCTCAGGCCAATGGTTAGCTGTGAGCATCTGCCTTTGTATTTGTCAGGCTCTGGCAGAGTCTCTCAAGAGACAGCTATATCAGCGCTTCTTGGCATCCTCATTAGTGTCTGGGCTTGGTGACTGTACATGGGACAGTATTCAATGAATTCATATGTTCCAGGATTTCTTTCCCTGGATCAATGTAAACAAACGTCTGCTTCTTCCCCTAAAGTCTTCTTTAGGAAAACAACGGGTTTACTGGACTTACATACAGAGTGAGCGTGTGTGAGGTTATTTTTCAGGCCAGTGAGAACGGAGGGTACCTACTAGTCAAGCAGGGCCAGCTACAGGATGCAGAACACAGAGCCTTAGTGTCTCTTATCTGTGACTCTGTGAGATCTAAATGTACCTCAGACTGCAAATGAAACATACATTCATTTCTTACAATTCCCTCCTCTTTTTCCTTCACTTTTATCAGTCTTGTCTTCGGATTTATATTAATTATTTTAAAACTTATGTAGCATTCATTGACGTATCATAGGACAGATAGTCTGTTTTAATAGGTAAAATATTACGTTATATATTAACACGCTTTGGGCATTTGTTGGTTGTTGTTTCAATGAGGATTGTTTATTTGTTTAAGCTCCTTTATACAAGAAGTAATGCAGAGTGGAACTAGAAAAGGTCATCCTGAGCCAGGTAACCCAGACTCAGAACGACAAACGTTGTATGTACGCACTTAGAAGTGGATATTAGCTGTAAAGTAAAAAACAATCATGCCAGGGTCCACAGACCCAGAGAGGCTAAGTAACAAAGGGTGCTGCAAGAATCTTCCAGGGCAAGGGAAATAGAATACATTTCATGGGTGGACTGGGGCAGGTGGGCTTGGGAACAGTGGAATCAGGTGTAGCGGAGAGAAAATATACTGGAAGAAATTAACGGGATTGTGGAAGAGGCATTTCGGGGGCGAGGTGGAAGTCTAGTGCAGTGGAAACTCCATGGAATCTATGAGAGTGGCTCTATCAAAGACTCCTAGTGATGGGGGATACAGCCTGAACCAGCCACCTGTAGCCAGGCAAGACTTCAAGTGGAGGGATTGGGACACCAACCCAATCACAAAACCTTAGACGTACAGTTTGTCCTATCTGAAGAGTATTCTGGGACCCGAGCCTATCAGAATTGTCATCCAGAGACTTCATCCAGCAACTGATGGATGGAGAGTACCACAGGCTAACATTAGGCTGAGCTCCAGGAGTCCTGAGGAGGAGGCGGAGGGAGGATCAGAGGAACCAGAGGGATCAGGGATACCACAAGAACGTGATCCACAGAATCAACTGACTGGGGCTTGTAGCGGCTCTCAGAGATCACAGAGCATGTAGGAGTCTGACCTAGGTCCTCTGCTTATCAGTTACTGTTGAGTATCTTGGTCTTCTTGTGGGATTCCTAACAGTGGGAAAAGGAGTTGTTCCTGATACTTTTGTCTTTTTGTGGGACCCTTTTCCTCCTTTTGGATTGCCTCACACACCCTGATGTGATGGTATGTACCTAGTCTTATTGTAGCTTGTTATGCAGTGTTTGGTCCCTAGAAGGTCTGCTCTTCTTCTCTGAGGAGGAGGCTGGGTAGATTTGGGGGAGAAGGGAGATGGGGGGGCACTACCATGGGAATGTAAAATATATGATAGAAGAACAAAGAATAAACAAAATTAAAACAAATCTAAAAAAATAAAAGATCGTTAACTAAAGAAAGAAGAAAAGGAAGGAAGGAAGGAAGGAAGGAAGGAAGGAAGGAAGGAAGGAAG
>NW_021604668.1:3661029-3691524 GCF_004785775.1 Grammomys surdaster | reverse complement strand
TGCAGTTAATATTCTCATTACAAGAGAATTTAGGACCAAAGGCATCAACCCTTTCTATCTTCTAAATCATTCCTCTAGTCATAGTCTATGAATGGGTTATCAATTACTAAATTCTCTGCTAATATATTGGCAAGTGTCATTAATCTTGAAGAGCCTTTAGGAACTGTGTTATATAAATAAAATCTTCAAGCAACCATAACACAAGCATTTCCCTTTTCTATTGGCATTATATTAGGTACGATCCTGTTCTCCCAAGCCATTTGTAGCATCCCTATGATGCTTCCTTTTCTTAAACTAGTGTCACCGGGGAAAGAGGGGTCTCCTTCCAAGCCGGTTATGAGGGAAGGGTGCATCCTCACTGGCCCATGAGCGTGATAACGCCTGTTTGGCACTCGGATATGAAGCGTAGTCTAGCACACACAGATCTTTTAATTTCTAAAAGTGAACACTAGAATAGTTTAAATTGAACCTCTCGTTTGTCTGTACTGGACAATGCTGACTTAGGAAATGCTTCCTATCTCAAAACCCAGGCAGGAGAACCGAGTCCAAACAAGTTCTAGGAAATGGAAAAATAATTGTCGTTATGTTTTCTGACTTCTGGACCGTATGTGTACACATAAGTGATTTGTCGCATGACAAAACGCAGAAAGAAAAGCCACAGGTCTCCCTGAAAAATAAATCCTCAGAAGCCCGCCTCTAAACCAGTTTCAACATAGAACTTGCCCTTCAGACCTCATTCGGCCGTGGGTTGGTGTTATTTGATGTCAATCAAGCCCAGGAGGGCGGGGCGGGGATGGCAGCAGTCACTTTGGTGGCAATGTGTTGGCTGAGAACCCGCCAATCAAATTCACAGAAGCGAAGGGGCGGGCCCTGACAATCTCGCGAGCCCACACCCGGTCCGCGACCTTTGTGTTGGAAAATGTGAGCGTGGTTTCCCCCTCTTGGAAGCCCCGGTGGCCCTTACGAAATCGCGGGTGCTGGAGATGCAGGAGAGCCATGGAGATGGTGAGCGATGCTCGCGAGGCCGCGCGGAGGGTTGGGTAGGCGGGAGACTGTGCTCCGAGGGGCGCAGGGCCAGGTCGGCTCGGCCTAGGGCGGAGTTGGGCGGCTGCGGGGATCTGGCGTCCTCGGGTGCCCCGGAAGGGAGGAGCAGAGCAAACACTGATTTTGCTTCCAGTCCTTTCCTCTGCAGCGGCCTCTCTCTGTGCAGCCAGCAGACTGCTGGAGATGGCCTGAAGGAACATCAGAAAACCCAGACTCCACGGCGGAGGTTCCTGCGAGACAGCAGCTGGGCTCCCGGGTCTTCCTCCTCCCAGAGTTTTCCCGTTTCCCCCTTGGGCCTTGTGGATGTACCGGAATAGGAGGTCAGATCCGAAACCTTTTCCCCAGCCTGCAAAGAAATAGGTGTGCCATCCCAAACAATATCAATTGATGGGTCACCGTGGTGTCAGTTTCCATCAGACAGCTTTTGACATCGTTTTTCTTCAGATTTGATGAATGGCACTTTATTATTGGTTCTTAAAAAGTTTTTGTGTCCGTATATAGTAATTATACATCCTAATGAGATTCGTTATGACGTTTTCATACATGCATATGTATTTTGAACATAGCCTCCGTTATTTCTCTCCTGCCCCCTCCCAGTATAACCCCCTTCTTTCCTAGCTGTCCTAAAATAGACAGAAGTCTATCTTTTCATGAACCAAGGAACTCCATTGGGGTTATTTACCGAGGAGTTGGTTACAGGAGCCTAGGCATCTAATTAGTGGCAACAACAGACTAGAAAATATCTGTCAACCACTTAACTGTTCACTGCCCACAAATCCTCAGAGAGGGGTGAGGCAAGGAAGTATTCTTAAGTTCAATCTTTTGCAGGTCTGCGAATTTAATCACATCTGCTGACATTTTGGGTGCAAGGGCTATGTCATTTTGTAGGAATTTGTCTTTTGTTTCTTAACAGTTCCCTCTTTCAACTGAAACCATGGGGGTTTTGTTTGTTTGTTTGTTTAAGTCGTGTCTTTTGATTTAATTTTTGTATTTTACTCTTTGTCTTCTAAGCCACAGATACCTTCGCACAATGTTTTGGTATTGAGTTTTCCCCTTACGTGATGTCCATGCTCTGTGCTTTAGTGATTTCCTGCACATGGGTCTGGCACCATGTGTCCACAACTGCTCTGTGTTTGTCTAGCACATAGTGACCACCATGCCCTCTCCTTAGACAATAGCCTGAGCTGTGAGAAGGAGCTGGATGCCCTGAGCCTGGTAGACTCTGACCTATGAAGCCCTTTTGTTGTCTGCATGTCTTAGTTGCTAAGAACAGTACTGAAGTCAACATGGTGGTATAGCCATTTCTTCAACACTATGGCTTCGATCCCTTAGTGACTGCTAGGTTATATGGTCATTCTGCTTCGTGTTTTTAAAAACAGCTGCACTGAATTTATAATTTAAACAGTTCTGTGCCCAGGTTTCCTTTCAAACACACCAATGGTTACTGGAATACTTTTTTTTTTTTTTTTCTAAATTCTCTTCTCATATTACATGCCATCTGCAGCTTCTCCTCCCTCCCCTCCACTCAGCCCGCCCCCACATTCCCTCTCTCCCAGATCCACTCCTCTCCCTTGAGGAAAGAGCAGGCCTCCCAGGAATATCAACTGAACATGATGTAATAAGTTACAGTAAGACTAGACAGATGTCAGGGCTGGACCAAGGCAACCCAATAGGAGGAAAAGGGTCCCAAAAGAGACAGAGACAGACCCTGTTCCCACCGTTAGGAGATCTACAAGAACAGCAAGCTACACAACCATAACAAATACACAGAGGACCTACGTCAGACCTTTATAGGCTCCCTGATGGTCCCTTCAGTCTTTGTGAGCCCCTGTGAACTCTGATCAGTTGATTCTGTGGTTCATGGGACACTTATTCATAATGCTGGCCTGGCACCTGTTGCCTGTGTGTGTATTGAATTACTAATTCAAGTTCTTTATTGTCAGGTAGCTATTGGTAGAATGCACTGTGAAACTTCATCCTGGAGTAAACAGCACTTGGTGTGTCTTTTTTTTTTTTTTTTTTTTCTGGTTTTTCGAGACAGGGTTTCTCTGCGTAGCCCTGGCTGTCCTGGAACTCACTCTGTAGACCAGGCTGGCCTCGAACTCAGAAATCCGCCTGCCTCTGCCTCCCAAGTGCTGGGATTAAAGGCGTGCGCCACCACCGCCTGGCTTGGTACGTCTTTAGAGTTGTAGCCCATAGAAAAATTCTCCGTCCATTTAAGCCGGAAGATGTGCTCAGCTGCCCCTTCTCCCAGAGCCTGGAGGTTCAGGATATAGTCCAATGGAAGGTGGACTACAGACAGACTCTTTCTAGGAAGGATAGGTAGACCTGGAGTCAGGTAGTATGAGCAGTTTAAGGAAAGGGCCTGGGGAGTATGTAGCTCGCATTCCGGCTTCCAGAAGCCCATTAGTGAGTAAGGCACAGGAAAGTTAGAACTCAAGGTTTATCTAGTCTGCGTGTGAGACCTCATCTCAAAGCAATAAAGACACAGCCTCACAAAGCTGGCAGTGAGGTACGTGACCCCGTAGGCTCAGGGAGCTGAGAGAGAGGGGACAAGTGGGGGCATTGAGATGTCTAGTACAAGAGCTGGCGTAACACAGATCGGGGGTCTGATTCACAGACGGGTGTGGCCTTTCTTCACTTCAACCCCAAAGCCTTTTCTTTCAAAACCTACAAACTTTGTTGCATTTCTTTTCCTTGGCAGATGCGAGCAAAAGCGTAATCAGTCTAGTTAGGGTACAGTGATCATTGTAAAACAGGGATTGCACTGAACCTGGCTTTGAAAACCACTGAATTCATTGGGTTTGCCTATAGGAGCATGGGTAACTGCAAAGCTGAGAAGTCTTATCTCATAAAGTCTGTCCAGACCATGAAGGCTGTATCATGGCATCCCACTTTAAATTAACCTTTTCACTCCTGCATTTTCTAGCATCTTCCATGATCTCGTGCAAGTGGAACGAATAAGGATGAGGTAGGCAGAGTCCCAGAGTAGAGTCCCATGATGCCCCCACCTCATTCCGTCTCTTGGGATATGAACAGCCACGTTGTCTTTGTGATAGACATAATGATTACTGTGCTTCCTTGCTTTTTCTTGTCATGCCTTCTTAACCAGAGTTAACTGCTTAACTTAGTCTTGGTTATCTCTGTCCTGTATTATGATAGTGGAAGACATAATTGTTTTATACCACAAGGGAAAAGCTACATAATACCCTCCCCTCTGGCCTTTACCACTTGTGTGGATTTTACGTGAGACGTGTGTGCTCCAGGAGCTGTGTGGCTTGCTCAGCAGCTCTGGGAGACTTTATTGTTAGCCTGCTGACTCGTGCTTCTCAGTTCAGGATTCTTAAATTCTCCCATCAGCTTCAGAGTCAGTTCTGTATACTGTTCATTCTGTGGTCTGGGGCTGATGTCAGAGAAAGAGCTGACAGTTACCTGAGAGCGACAGTGGAGAACTTGCCAGCAAGGGAAGAGGACATGGCGCTGAAGCAGAGTGAAGGCTTTCTCTGTAGATTGTAAGTCTGGAGGACTCCCTTTCTGGTTACATCTATCTTTGTGAGGTAGGGGTCTTAGCGGTCAACAGTGTTTACAAACTGTATGTGAGTGATATGTATGTATGTATGTATGTATGTATGTATGATGTATGTATGTTGTATATATGTTGTATATATATGGGATTCTGTTGTCAGTATAGCCATCATCTGAGCCATGTTCTGATCTAGGCCTACAGGTCTGTGAAGAACTGAAGAAGCACTAATAAAATGTCTCTTCACTTGAGAATGTCCCATGTGTGTGGGGATGGTCTTGATATCCATTGTAGGAGCCAACTGAGTAAACTGGAAGCTTTCACAGTGTCTCCTGCTTATTCCAGTGAAACCCTACAAATTGAGTCCCCTCTCCCTGTGTCATGGAAGTGGCTTGTAAGAAACATGAATGGATACATTTCCAAAACTGAATACTTTTACAAAGTAAGCTGGTTTATTAGCTGCTATCTACCAGGATATTCCTTGACAGCTGCCGATTAGCAAATATAGATTCTTTTATTGTAATATGCATTGTCGTTATAATTGTGTGTGTGTAATATATATATTATATTTATTATATTATATTATATTATATTATATTATATTATATTATATTATATTATATTATATTATATAATGGTTACAGAGGGTTAATGATTACAGAGTTCAAAGGGGCCTTATTGCAGCCAGAGATTAAAAAGCTGATATATATTAAAAGGCCATTGCTGGTGAAGATGTTAGCAGCCGTGGGTGTACACAGGAAGCAGTTTCATGCTGGTTCTTGTAGAAGATGAGGATTTCTTTTCAGAGACCTCTACTCTGGTGAAGCTGGGATCCTTTATCGCAGAGAGGAATTTCAGGATGAGCCAGTATGTACCAGACTTGAAGGTTGTTGGGAAGAGGTTGTTTTTTGTTTGTTTGTTTGTTTGTTTGTTTGTTTTGGTTTTTTGTTGTTTTTCTCTCTCGTGGGAAGAGGTCGTAACATAGATTTGAACATGAAGATTTATAGAAACAGGTTCTCAGAAAGGGGAAGATACACCCATGTATGGATGTAGACTTCTTCACAGTCTGTAATAATTGCCTTACAGTAAACAATTATTTTTAAGATTTCAGTGCGTTCTGAAGAAGTTGCATCTCAGAAGGTTGCCGAAGAACTTAAGTAAGATCATAGCCCAGTTCCCACTGTGCACAGATAACACAGCTCCTGAGGACTGCATGAATAATTAGTGTTTTTAATGTAAACGGCAGTTAATAATGTTTTGTGAACGTCTCAGAAAATACGTGAAAGGACTAAGGCCATATTTGGAGATTGGGTATATTTAGCTCTTAAGTGTTGTTCATTGGTGTTTCAATATTTCATTTGAAGTATCTGTATATAAAAGGAGCTTTGTCTCTGTGAAAGCAGCTTTCACAGCAGATCCTGTTCGGTTATAATTCGTGACTTTTATCAGAGTCGTCATCAAGCAGACTCCGGTTTGAGAGGCTCCTTTTGCCTTCACTATTTCCTCAGTTTCCCTCATCTCGCTGGCCTGCCCAGCTTGATATTAATGAACCCAGTAGTAGAACTGCTGGGGAAACACAAGAGCTGCCGTGAAGACACGGCTCCTTTTTACTAAGGAGCGGAATTATTCACAAGAGAGACTGTAGAAAATGTAGCCCAGAGAAAATCTGGGACTCTTTGATGATTCCTTGTCAAGTATACTGGGCGGTCATGTGCCCTTATGATGGATTCCAGGTGAGCGCGTGTCAGTGCTGTCGAATGATCTGGACTTCTAAATTAGTTTTCAGGCCCGGCTTCTCTGATACCACTTTAATATGCTCACAGTTCACAGTCTGCCTTATTAAATTGATAGTTGAGAGCCTTTCTACTTGTATGAACAGTTATTAGGTTTTTGCTTCATAGTTGGTACACAGATGAGCCACAGAGTCTTTTTGCTTTTTTCATTCAAAATGGAGTCACACAAAACAAGAAACGGGGAAGCCTTTATTTCACACATCATATTGTGACGTAGACCAGCTTGGCGTTCATACCTTGCCCCAAGACTGTGGAAACCTCACTTCCTAAAGTAACAGGTCTCATGGACCAACTCACCTCCTGATCGTGTACAATATATGCATTACTTTAAGTAACCTTGGCCTTTCTAGGCTGTTCCATGCAGAGAGGCCTCTGTTTTCCCTCCCCTCCTCTTTTCTTTCCTTACCTTCCTCTTTTTAGAATTCTCTCTCTCTCTCTCTCTCTCTCTCTATCTGTGTGTGTGTGTGTGTGTGTGTGTGTGTGTGTGTGTGTGTGTGTATGTGTGTGTGTTTATGTGTGTGTGCTTGCTTGGTTGTTTTTGTCTCCAGAGTTGGTATTGAGTACTTTGCAGAGTGTCGAATGGAAGACAGAACCACCATCCCTCTACTCACGTTCTCATAGTCTCTGTCGGTGGTAATTCAGAATGTTTCTAAAAAGCCGGGAAGGTAATTGGATCGTCACAGTTTTTTCATTTACTTCTCAGCTTATTTTGCATTATTTGGGGTCTTTCATGAGAGTTCATGATTAATATGGGTAAGCATAAATGAGTAAATTTCAGCCCCTGAGAACTGTGCCTTTCAGGAATAAAATTAAACATTTTGTCCATTGCTATCCACTTTCTTTTTTTTTTGGTTTTTCAAGACAGGGTTTCTCTGTGTAGCCCTGGCTGTCCTGGAACTCACTCTGTAGACCAGGCTAGCCTCGAACTCTCAAACTCAGAAATCCGCCTGCCTCTACTTCCCAAGTGCTGGAATTAAAGGCGTGCGCCACCACCACCCGGCTGCTATCCACTTTCTGATATGGTGACCAAAGTCATAATGATACATGGGTGTAAGTGACAAGTCCATGATGAATTCTCATCATAGGTATCATCTAAGAAACAGGCCTTCGTTCATTTCACTTCAAGAATAATGGACGGTTTCACTACCAACCTTGAACTAAACATGTCGTTTTCCAGTTGTATTTCATGTTTAGTTCTGAAACAAATCAACTAAGAAGGTTTAAGATGTGTCCAGCCTTCTAGAAGACATTTTCAACACAGTTCATGTTATAGAACTGCTTAATTAATTTTTTAAATAAATTACCAAAAAAGAATATTTTCAAACTGTAAACCTTTTGTACTGGGCCACATTCCTAGTTGTCCTGGCACTAAACGTGGTCCATGGATGGATCACACCTAGATGCCACAAAAAGAGTATGTGTCACAGACAGCTTCTGGAAGGCCCTCCTTGTTCATGGGTGACACCATGTGCAGCTCTTTTCCTTCTGTCAGCTTACCTGAAAACACAGACTGTTCAGATTGTATTTAAGACAAACTTGTTTGATGTCATTGACAATGCCATTCTTGGTTTCCTTCCTAGTTGTCTCAGAGTTTACTTTACATCTCCACAAATGATATGTTGTTTATTGAATTATTTGCTACCACATAACAATGAAATGTTATATTCTCTGAAAAGGGTAAGATAACATACTTTACATTTTGAGGAATGAAGTGTAAGCGCTTCAGAAGTTTATTGCTTAAAACACCCGAGTATTTTGTGATTTTTTTTTCCAACACTGAATATTGTCATGTAAAACTGTGGATATACCTAGGAAGCAAGTCTGACATTCAGGACTTCAAGCTAAAGAATCTCAGGGATGAAAGACAAAGAGATTCGTAGGAGAACTTGTCTCTGGTTAGAGGCTGTGGAAGCCCATATTCAGAACTTGGCAAACATTTGTTTCTCTACTTTTCTTACTTCTGGTTAGTATGGTTTCGTTTGTTTCTTTGTTGTTATTTTCAGCTACTTCCTCTTCTGTAATGAATTAGATAGACATTGTGCAGTTAATTTTCATTTTATTTCAGCTCAGTATCACATATACACAATTCTTTATCACTCTTATTTTTAGCCAAAGAAACGAATCTGTTTCCAAGTATGTTGAAATTAAACCTTGTAATACAAAACAGTTAGTAAGTGACCGAAAAGCTGCAGTTCCGCTTGTAGCTTGACATCCTTAAATACATTCTCAGTGGTGTTGTATTCTTCCTTAAATAGAATATGATTCAGGTTTGCACTGTTGGCTTCTGTAGAGTTATGGGTGGCCTTGAATTTACTCCACCTACCAAATGCTGGGATTAAAAATGCGTGTCTTCCACTTCTGGATTAAGCATACTGGGAGGTCAACCCCTGTGTGTGTGTGTGTGTGTGTGTGTGTGTGTGTGTGTGTGTGTGTGTGTGTGTGACAGACAGACAGACAGACAGACAGACTGACTTACTTTTAATCTGTTCTCAGGAGGAGCCCAGGGCCTTATATACTGTCAATCACTGGGAAATATATGCATAGCTATGGTGTATTGTTTATAGCTACTATTTTTATTTTTACAAATAAAATATAAATATTATTTGATCAGTTTTGCAGCCTTTTTAATATATTTCCATTCCCAACCTCATGTGAAGACTGCTTGAAGTTTGTTTTAGTTTCTTAACTTTACATTTCTTAAATCTTAATACTGGACCAGGTCCATTTGGTTAGAACCTATGTTTGACTTGACCATTCACCATTTTTTTGACAAAATAATGTAGGAAAGAAGAACATATAAAATTGTTCCCGTGAAAAGATTGTTCTTGCTGTGCTTCCTGTTATAATAAAATGCATGATCACTTTAAAAATCAAATTGTACCTCATGGCTGCTAATGAACAGGCTTTGGACACCGAGGTCAGCATTACTACTGAGCTGTGTCCTCAGAAACTCCTACTCCGGTCCAGAACACCTGAATGAGAATCAGCATCCATGTATATGGCTTTCTTGTCTCATTTCTTCTGTTATACAATAGATAGTGTTTTCTGTTAGTTTATACAGTGAATATTTTGATGGTAATGCTCTGCCATCTTAAAAGTCATACAGTTGCCGGGCGGTGGTGGTGCACACCTTTAATCCCAGCACTTGGGAGGCAGAGGCAGGCGGATTTCTGAGTTCGAGGCCAGCCTGGTCTACAGAGTGAGTTCCAGGACAGCCAGGACTACACAGAGAAACCCTGTCTCGAAAAACCAAAAAAAAAAAAAAAAGTCATACAGTTGTAATATTTACACCAGTTTGGTGGGCAGTGTGTCATTTACTCAGGTAAGATGTGATAGAATATTAGCATGCTATAAAAGCCCCTTGCTGAACAATTTCAGTTGCCCAAATCATTGCTGTTCTAACTCTCACTTCCTCTCAGCTGACACAGAACTCTGGTCATCTTGGGTGACACCGGAACTCTGACAGTGTGGTATTTATTTGTGTTCTTTTTTTATTTCAGGAGCAGTTGACCTTCCGCGACGTGGCCGTTGACTTTTCTGCAGATGAGTGGGAATGCCTGGAGCCTGCTCAGCAGAGGCTGTACAGGGATGTGATGGTGGAGAACTACGGAAACCTGGTCTCTGTGGGTGAGGACAGCATCCCTGCAGAGCTCCCAACTCACTGCCGCCACTTCATCCCTTTCCTTTCAAAAATGTCTGCTGTAGCCTGTGCTTCCCATAGCCGATGCAAACTTGAGCTTTAAGGAACAGTTGTGGGATCCTTGACATACATAAAAGATGTTCCCATTTATTCTTGTCGTTGTCCTTTTGCTCTTTCTGGAGTCACTATACAGCCTGCCTTTACAGTAGTGGTAACTGCAACAATTCTATGGCACAGAGCATTCTGATCTACATATTAAAGTCTAGTTTCTCCTCTTCGGCTTTGATTTGACTGTAGTCAGAAGTGGAGCTCAGCATTTGCGAATTGAACGTGTTGTCTTACATGTCTTTTGAGAAACCAGTTTGTACCAGTGTTGTTCTTGAATCCTCTACCGAATCTCTTCTGTTGAGCACAGTACCGAGACAAGTACCTCAGTTGTTACAGAGGCAACCGTAGTATAGGTCATGTCCTTTTTTTGATAACTAAGTCTTACAGTCTCTAAGTCATATCTGGTTACCTGTCTAGAAACACACAAAAGAGCATTGGGACGTAAAGTGACCAAAGACAGTGTTCCCAGGTGGGTAGGTAGGTAGGTGGGACCAAATGAAGCAGTGGCAGTGTTGCCAAGTGGGTGGGTAGGACTAAGTGAAGCAGAGGACTCGGGTGAGAAGGGCATAGGTCCAGGAGCACTCTACAGTGTTGTATAATACTGCACTGTGTGAGTATTCCAAATTGTCTTTATCTGTGGTTGTCAGGGATCGGGTTGCTCTCACTTTGCTGTTATGAATAATGCTGCAGTTAACCTTAAGGAGAAATAATGTCTTCGTTTGGACATCACATATTTATTATGACACCCTTTGGTACTTACTTCTCTTCCATGGTTGATGTCCATTGTTTCATTACAGTCAGAAATGAACTTCAGTACTCTCCCGGCTGTTAGGACCTTTGTTATGTCCTACCAGATAATGCAGGTTGATGTTTGTTTGTGTCTGTAAACCTAATTGTTTATAGTATTTATCAGGATTTGTTTCCTGATGAGTACTCTATCCAGTTTTGGTTTACAATATGAAAAACAAGGATGTAGAATCAATATTATTCTAGTGCTTTCAATATTTCACTTCAAATCTCAGTGCTTATATTGTATATTTGACCAATAGGAAGTGAATTATAATGTGTTTATTGCAATTACATTCTCCTAGAAAAATGGCCATTTGTGTTTGTCTTTGCTATAGTTTCTATGACTTTGATAAAACACCATTACCAAAAGCAGCCTGGGGAAGGAAGGGTTTCAGTGTACAGTTCCGCACCACAGCATGTCACTGAGGGGAGTCAGAGCAAGAACTGAACAGGGCAGGGACGAGGAGACAGGAAAGGCCCATGCAATGGTGCAGCTTCCTGGCTTGCTCCTCTTGGCCTGCTCAGCCTGCTTTCATATACACTGCAGGACCACAAACAGTGGGCTGGGCTCTCCCACGTCAGTCATTGGGCTGGAGAATGCTCCCTGTGCTTAGTCACAAGCCAGCCTTATGGAGCTGTTTCCTCCCTTGAGGTTCCCTCTTCTCAGAAGACTCTAGCTTCTGTCTAGTTGATAAAGAAAAGGGGAAAAAAATGTCAGTGTGGTTATTTGCTTTCATTAGAGTTTCTAACTTAAATTGCATCTTATTTTCACATCTTTTTTTTCTGAAAGCGTATTTTTTTACCATAATTATGGCCATATCAGCTCTCTTAGGACCCTTATCTTATGATTTTTAGGATACCAGAATCCTTACATCTGAGTCTCCTATGATACAGCATAATTTTCTTCACTTTTTTTTTTGTTTGCATTGACAATGTAATCTGTAGTCCATACAACTTTTCTTTACACTTATATTTCTCTTCCCTGTGATATTATTGATAACACAGCTGTTTTGTTTTGGAGTGTGTCAGTGTATATTGACAGGTTTATAATTAAGCTTTTGCTTTTGTCTTTTAAATTCTATTCAGAAATTAAAAGTGTGTTGTGCATCCATGGAATTTGATTTCTCTGTATTTGATTTTCCACAGAGCTTTTCAGTTTTATTATTTGTGTTGCCTCGTAGTACTAGGGAAGTCTTGTGGTGGTGGCCATTTACAGTGTAACATTTACATTTATCCTTGAATGCCTGTATTTTTCCTTGACTTAGAAGAGTGGGCTGGTTGGGTGCAGTATGTTTTAGCCTTTGTTCCTTCAGCACGTTCACTGTGTTTTCCATCTTATGTCTGGATTGCAGTGCTTCTTTTAAGAGCTCGTTGAGGTCATGTTAGTGCATCATGGAGAGAGGCCACATCACTCTTACTCCTCTTAATATTACCTTTGTGACTTGAGTCTAATGCATGGGTCATTTTTACTCCCTACCTCTCAGCATGTAGCAACTAATTAAGGTGCTTAAATTCTGATGTTTTCTTCATCATATTCCTAGTTTTCTACCATTATTTCTTACTAAATTCATCACCTATTTTATCTGCTTATAACTGTTTATTTCTTTGCCCACATTCTCATTTTCTTGATTTTAGTATTTTATCATCTATTGTCTTTCAGATGGTTGTTTCTGGGTATATAATTCATGTAATCGATTTTTGAATGGTGAATTTGCAGTATTTTTCATATTCTTCCCACTGAGTCAGTCATCTTTGTCTACTGTGTTAACATTCATTGGAGTTCGTCTGTTAAAAAAGTATCAGCAGCAGATTATAACAGGCGTTGGAGGTGACGCATAGAGGCAGCTTAAAAAACTGAACATGCATTTGTTCCAGCAAAGCCCAACAATAGTAAATCACTCTATCAATAAGACCACCAATAGAGTGCTTAACGCAGCATGATTTGTATTAGCTAAAATAAAAGTTAATGTCAGTACAAATGCATAAATGATTCAGGGGTTTAAAAGAGAGCTTAGGGTTTAAACCGTTCTTGTTGAGGGCCAGTGTGGGTTCCCAGTACCCACGCTGAGTAGCTCACAGCTGCCTGTCACTCTAGTTCCAGAGGGATCTGATGCCTCTGGTATTCACAGTCATCTAAACTAACACACACACACACACACACACACACACACACACACATACACACCCCTCTGGAAATACTAAAAAATATTTTAAAAAGATTTTGTGGTCCGTATGCACAGTGAATTAATATTCGGCAATATAAAAGAAAGTCAAAATCACCTAGTTTTATGCAGCTGGGTAAAAGTGCAGGACTTAATATGAAATCAGGCAGACACAGGACATGAGCATCCTAATGTGCAATCTGTAAAGTTAATCTCAGAAGTGAAAAGTGAGTGCAGGTGGGTACATGACCAGTGACTGTCGGCTTGGGGGATTGCTGAAGAGTTAGTGGCCAAAGATGAATATTACTAAAATAAGCATAAGGCTACTAGACTATAGCTATTTATTAAAGATCTAGACTTAACTGAAAAAAGAACAATATAGGCATGAGAACATTCAGAATTTTATAGATCATGATTATATTTAATATATATCTCTTGAACTACTAGAGAAATTGATGGTAAATGTTTAAGTACAAAAATTATTATTATATGAAATGATAATGCGTTAAGTAGATACAGTCATCCCAGGATAAATATATACTTAAAAATAGCATGCTGTACATGGTAAGTAGATTATTTTTCAATGAAATCAACAAACAGTAGTAATTTTTTAATATTCAGAAAGTTACTTTCTTTTCTCTACAGGATGTTTTCATTCATGCTTTTGATTATTGAGGACTCCAAAACCTGTCCTTGGGAGACAAACCTGTTTTATTGAGTTATGTGTCCTTATTCAAATTTCACTCGCTAACATAGTCTTTCCCCCTGGTGACAGTTCGGGGTGCCAAAATAGTATTTGCCTTTGGTCTCAGTTTTACAAAACTGTTATATGAAATGTACCTGGTATCTCCTACTACCTGTCATTGCAGATAGTCAGGTATCAGACTAAAAAGAAGTCTTCTGTCTCATTTTTTTTTTTTTCCTGATAGAGATGGAGATTTGAATTTTCCTAATTAGCTATGCTATATAGGGAAAAGAAGAACTGTGTTTGACAGAAGTTTGTTTTGAACTGTGTTTGACAAACTTCACTTCCTGCTACAGTGATGCTGCTTGGCTTTGTGCTTACTTGAGGTGTTGTGATTCCTTACCTGGTTATGGGAGGGTGTTCACGTTTAATTTTGTCATTAAGGTGTTTTGTTGTTGTTTTGGTGTTTTATCAGTTTTTTTTTGTTTTGTTTTGTTTTGTTTTTGGTTATTTGTTTCAGCATGGTTTGATTTGGGGGGGCTTGCTGTTTTGGTTGGGTTTTTTTGTTTGTTTTGTTTAAGTTAACTTTCAACCTTTGCTACTGTGATTTCTCTAGTTGTTTCAAATGTGGAACTCCAAATGTTCCATTCTACTATAACTTCACATGTATTCATAAACTGTAATCACTAGTATCTATTAAATTAATTTGTATTTATTTATATTTATTTATTTCAGCTCTTTCTCATCATTGTACCCAGAGCTTTTCACCAGAACAGATCCTAAAATACTCCTTCACAAAAGTGACTCATGGAAGTTGCGGCCTTAAGAGTTTAGACTTAAGGGAAGAGTGTGCAAATGTTGATGAGAATAAAGGAACAGCAGCCTACCGTGGTAGACACAAGCAGTGTCTGCTCACAAGCAACACCAAAGATGCCATTGACAACAGAGATCAAGAACAGAAAACAGCTCTGAAAAAAACTCGTGCTAGGCCAGATACTTTTGATGAGCCATTTGTCTATAACTGTAAATACCCACAGGAAACTTTGCAGCATGGCATAACTTTAATAGAAAGTTTGGAAGATCTGATAGATAGATTAATGTTTCATTCAAACAGTTCCTCGGACAAAGAATTAAAAAACAGAGGACTGATCTCTAAAAGTGATCAAGTCGAGTCTTCCTATCCTGAAAGATCCTTACTCTTTAGTCAGCAAATAGCTGTCTCCTGTGGCCAGAAGCACAATTCTAATGATTGTGGATTGCCTGCTACTGATCCATTATTGCATAGCCAAAATCAAGATACAGATGTTTGGGAAACCCCTTACGTGTATAAGGAAACTAGCAAAGATTTCAGTAGTGGAACTTTACTAAATAATTGCAATGATGTGATTATCTTAGAGAAATCTGGTCAGTGTAACAAAGCGTATAATGACTTTGATCATTGCTTGAGTCCCGACGAACAACAGTGTACTCTTCCAAAGCAGCTTTTTAATTGTGATGATTTCTTTACTCAGTGTTCAAAGCTTACTATCCATCAGTGTAACTATATTCAAGATAATTGTTACAAGAGTGTAGATTGTGACAAAATGTTTAATAAAACTTTAAAGGTTACTAAGCATAGAAATCAGCATTCCCAGAAATCCTACAAATGTAATGAGTGTGGCAAAGCCTTTAAATATTGCTCAAGTTACAGAAAACACAGAATAGTTCATACAGGAGAGAAACCTTACAAATGTAAACTGTGCGGAAAATCCTTTACCCAGTGTGCAAGCCTTAAAAAACATCAGAGGATCCACACTGGAGAGAAACCCTACAAATGTGAAGAATGTGGCAGAAGCTTTAACCACTACTCAATTCTTGGTCAGCACCAGAGGATTCACACAGGAGAGAAACCCTACAAGTGTAAACAGTGTGGGAAGTCCTTTACTCAGTGTTCCAGCCTTCAGAAACACCAAGTAATCCACACTGGAGAGAAGCCCTACAGATGTGCAGAATGTGGCAAATCCTTTACCCAAAACTCAACCCTTAGTCAGCACCAGAGAATTCATACTGGAGAGAAACCTTACAGTTGTGAACAGTGTGGAAAGGCCTTTACCCAATGTTCAAGCCTTAGAAAACACCAGAGGATCCACACTGGAGAGAAACCCTACAAATGTGAAGAATGTGGCAGAGCCTTTAACTGCCGTTCATCTTTCACTAAACACAAGAGAATTCACACAGGAGAGAAACCTTACAAGTGTAAAGACTGTGACAAAGCTTTTATCCACTGCACCAACCTTATTCAACACCGGAGAATCCATACAGGAGAGAAACCATACAAATGCAATGAATGTGGGAAATCCTTTAGTCAATGTTCAAACCTTAGAAAACATGAGAGAATTCATACATCATGAGTAAAACTAACATGTAAAGAATCTAGTAAACCTTTTATTCATAGTCAAAAACTTGTGTAATGTCCTATAATTCAACTGGGTTGAGTCCTACAGAGGCAGTGAATGTAACAGTCTGACTGACTGTTACTTATAAGTCACTATCAGAGAATTCTTCCTGGGGAGAAACCCTACAAGTGTGAACAATGCCAGATTCTTAAGGTTTATAATCCTTTACCAGACACCACAGAATTCACTTTAAAAAGAAACACAATTTTTTTTTTAAAGCATGGAAAAAATTTAATTGTTGGCCATCTCTTCCGAAAGTTTGAATTCTCAGATGAGACAAGAACTGGCAAATGTGCAGAACCAGACAGTTCCTTATAGCTGTTCAATTTTTAGTAAACAGAAATTCACACCCGAGACAAACCCTACAAGTGTAGAAAAAGTGACAGGCTTTTACCATTTTGCACACCTTAACACCAGAGTTGATACTGGAATGGAACACTGCAAACATACCTGTTTCAAAGCCTTTACATCAAGGGACAAAGCTTTGTAAAGAGAACATAGTAAAAATTTCAATTTTGTCCCAAGTGCGCGGCTCAAAGAACAGTACAATGTTTATATTCTGTGCAAGCATAAGAAGTGTAATAGAGCCTTGGTCAATATATAGGCTCTTAATATAATTGATAATAAGAAGTCTACAAGTATAAATGTTCTAAAAACCTTTGGTTTTCTGCTTAAAATTTACACTATTAATTGTTCTTGTGGAAACTGGCTCTTAAAGCTCTCATGGAATACTGTCAGCTCCCTCTCAAAACCTTGGATTGTATCATGTATTAAAAGTTTCTAAATACGCTCATGAAAATGAGAAAGCGCCATTTTTACATATATCAGAAGAACAAGGCTCATTTATAACAAGCACTTATAAAGAGTGTTTTTCCTTATCCAAGAGAAAGTGCTAGATAATAAATATTACCGATGCATTCATGGGCAATGATGGGATTCTATTAATCATTCACTCCCAGGATCCTCAAGTGATTTTTCCTAAATGGGCGTGATGTGGCAGGCTGAAAGGCTTCAGAGTATTTGTGAACTGAGACTGCCACCTTCCCCGGATGGGAGGGAGAAAAATACCCTTGAGGTTCTCATGCAGTGCCACCCTCTAATTGTGGCCAGCTCCAATACAAGCATCCCCTTGCTGAACATCCAGTCCCTGTTAGATACAGTAAACTCCGCATGCCAAGAATGAGAGCAATGCAGAGGTCTTGGTGTTTCTTGAACAGACTGAAGGGTGATACCAATACAGCAGCACAATATAGAATAGTTGCTGCTGCTACCGTCTGAAGTCAGCCAGCCTGGTGTAACACAGGTTCAGTCCACTGGCAAATATACATATGACTGTTCTGGGGTTGGTCCCACCTGCAAGATTCACTACTAAACCAGGAGGGCATACTACAGGGTCCACAAGGGAAGGATGCCAGGGCTGCATAAGCACCTGAGATTTGACTCCATTAGCCCAGGTAGTTTTGCACAGGTGAAAGGAACTTGTCGGAAGTGTAAAAAGCCACCTGCTTGAAGAAGCTTCAACTGACCTTTTCTCACAGCATGCAGCAAGGTATCAGCGTTGTTAATTTTTCCGTCTAGGGAGGAGTGGAGACACAGGTACAGGGAGGGAAGGATCCAACAGTCATCTGACTAAACCCTGATGAATGGTATGCAGGATCTGGCTAGGTTAGGTGAAGAGGTTGGATGTGGAATTAGATGTGTCTGTATGTTAGGATAAGGCTACAAGGGTCCTGACCTGAGCCTCAAGGTTTGTGGCATCCCAAGTGGTGCTTAGTCTATGTTGAGACACTGGATGTGAGACTTAGTCTTGATAGATGGTAGACCATAGAAGGTGGGGTCCATAAAAGGCAATTAGGCAGAGTGAACCAGGCTCACCATGGTGAAGAGTTTGTAGGATCTAGTTGGCCAGAGATTGGATGTAACATGGGGAGGGAATATAGTTGGAGAGTAATTAGCAGGAGTCCTCCAGGCTCTAAAGTTTTGTGACTTAGAGCACATCCTGCCTGCTCCGCCCCCTGCTTCCTGAGTGTTGAGCCAGCTTCATGCTCCTGTACAAAGTAGACTACACCTTGGAAATTATTTCTCCCTTAAGTTATTTTTATCTGGGAATTGTATCACAGCAACACAAACTAATAAGGTCCTCATTTCAAGGATCCAGAAAAAAACAGTTCAAAGACATTTGCCCTTTTAACAAAAAATTAAATAGATAGATATAGATAGATAGATAAATAAACAATGTTTTCAGTATTCATAAATATGAATTACATTCATGATAAATGAAGTCCAGGCGGGTTCAACCCTTTAAAGTTGCAAAGCTTGAGAAATTTCCTTGCATGGGTTGGCAGGATGGGTAGAGTCATCTGCCTGTGACTCATGTTAATTAGAATTTAGCAGAAACTAGGAAGTAAATCCGTTAGCCTCAGTTCTAATAGGGATGAGCATATGTGTGCTTGGCAGGCATTTTTTATTGCTTTTTCTAGCATCAGGAACAAGACAATGTAGGAAATCATTGGAAGGGCTAAAGTAGTGTGAAAAGTGAGGTCTCATTTAGCTGTAAAGGTTGGTCTTTATTTTTTTGTGGTATGTGAGTGTGGCATGTATGTATGTATATGCATTGTGCATGTGTGTGGCACCCACAGAAGTTGAAAGGGACTATTCTATACCTTGGAACTGAAGTTACAGATCATTATGCCATGTGAGTGCTGGGAATCTTCTGAAAGAGCAGCAAACGCTCATAACTACTGAGCTATCTCCCCAGCTTCTATGTTTTTGAATAAAATGTTGCTTGTTGATTTGTTCTTGGTGATGTTATTGAGGGCCACAGTTTACTAACAGAGGTTTCTTTGTTCTCATCTTGACATTCAACACATTTAATCTTATTTTTCCATGACAAGAAAAAGTTAAATGTGAAATTGAATAACTGAGAACACGGCGTTTTTATATTCATGAGACATAGTGTATTTGAGCAGATATTTCAGTGTCAATATCCAGAAAGAACATAAAATGAGGAAAAAGATAAAACAGCGAGTTATAGAAGCTATTTTTCACTTGGGCAAATATGTATGATATTTTGTGGGTTTTGTACTAATGTGTCGTTGGACACATTAATGAAGATTGGTATTTCCACACATGTATACATTGTATAGTCCTCCAACCAACTCTAAAGTATATGAGAGAAGCATTCAAGACGAGTTATCTCACTCCTCCGTACTTGGGATCTCCAAGAATAAACTAAGAATTTTGTTGTCTCTGGGAAAAGAACAGTTAAGGAGGTGAAGCCTGATTCATGGCTGTGGTGCTGCAAATGCAGGATATTAAAAGTTGGCCTCTCTGTGGTCTAAGTTTTATAGTAAGTCATACTGTTATGAAAGCTAAAGAAAGGCAAAATTAATTTTGTCTAAGAAGTCAATTTGAAACTGGTAAGTTGTTGGCTAAGAACATTCCAAGACTTGGATTCTGATATTTCAAGTGAAAGCCAATGATAACAATCTGAAAGATTTCTCTATATAAAATATGAATCTCATGTGCCAATGAGTTTTCTGAGTAGTTTGCATTAAAACAGGTACACTGCTACATGCTTTGTTGTTAGTTTGTGTTGGTTGTCTAGCTTTATTTTCTAGCACTTAACCGTTTGTTTTTATGAGACCAAATCAGAGTGCTTGGAGAAAGTTGAAAATATTTTTTGGAGAGTGGCAGCAAGGTAGATATGGAAAAAGTATCCACATGGCAAGTAAATAAAATGTCTAAAGTAATAAGCAAATCTGAGTAAGACCAAATTGTTGGAACAATATGCTTTATCTGTAACTTCTGTGTTCGTTACTTTTTCTGTTACTATGCTAAAGCACTGACCTCACACCTTTTAAAGGTTTACTAGAGCTTATAGGCGCAGAGGGTTAGAGTCAACACTGGCAGGGATACCATAGTAGCAGTTGGCAAGCATGGGAAGCTGAGAGCTCATGTCGCGCTATAAGCACAAAGCAGAGAGACTGAGCTCTGAAAGCCAGCCCCAAATGGCAGGCTTCCTCACAGGTAGCTGTTCACCAAACAATGCCACCAACTGGGGACCAATTATTTAAATATGGGAGCATTTGGAGGACATCTTTATTCAAACATAAACACTCTACTCCCTGACTACCATGAGCTGCTGTCTGTATCATAATGAAAAATGGTGCATTTAGTCCAACTCCCAAAATCCCCATAGTCTTTCCAGGATCCAACACTGTTTACAAGTCCAAAGTGTCTTCTGAGACTCAAGATTTTACTTAATTGTAAACATACTGTCAAAACAAACAAAAACATACTTCCAATATATAATACTACAGAATATATATTACCATTCCAAATGGAAAGAATTTGGGCATCATGGGGAAATAACAGACCGAAGCAAGATTGAAATCCAGCAGACCAATTACTAAATCCTATAACTCCGTATTTGGGACTTTAATTTCAAAGAGCTTAGGTAGCTTCAACCTCCACCTCTACTGCCTGCACCATGCACTCTTTCTTGAGCTCCTGACAGACATCTCATGGTTCTGCCCTGTCTCACATCCTAGGGTCTCCAGTACAACCCAGACTTCACTTACACATCTTTATACAATGGCGTCTCACAGCCGCTTGAAGACTCAAGGGCTTCACACAGACTCCTTTTCACCTGGCTTCAGCAGCTCTCTGAAATCATGGAGAAAGAATCCATGAACCCTTCACTTGTGTATCTTTCATGCCTTTAAAGACAGCAGTATGTAGGAAACACTGCCAGGTGGAACAGCCAGCTTGGGAAGAATCTTGCCCCTCTTCAATCACATTAGCAGAAGTGGTTTTACTCAGTTGCTTTTCAGAAGCAGAAGATGCTTTAGCCCAGTGGTTCTCAACGTTCTTAATGCTGTGACCATTTAATACAGTTTCTCGTGTTGTGCTGACCCCCCAACTATGAAATTATTTCAATGCTACTTCATAACTATAATTCTGCTACTGCTAGCAATTGTAATATAAGTATCTGACATTCTGTATATCTGGTATGTAAACCCTATGGAAGGTAGTTTGGCTCTCTAAGGGGTCACAATCCACAGGTTGAGATCTGCTGCCTTAGGGTGCCTTTCACAAATTAGAACCTTAGCTGAGTAGGCTCTTAACATGAGCACGTATTTTCCTACATGGACCTTTAGAGCAGGATACCTCTCCATTAAGGTTCTAATTTTATCTCCTTAGGCGCTTGCTTTGGCTGCAACCTTGAGTTTCAGGTACTCTTTTTATCTTCAGAATGTATTTTTTTATTTTTTTGAGTGCTGCTTCCTCTTTTTCATTGTAGACCTGCATATCAGTCATTCATAATAGCCATGCCACAGATTCAATAGTCTGCCACCTAGAAATTGCATCCACCAAGAAAATCAGTCCATTACTTTTTGATTCACCCTAGAGCAAGTCCTTAGGAGGAGAACAAAGAGTGACCAGATTCTTTGCCAAAACAATCATAAATGGCCTCTAGCCAAGTTTTTAAAATAACTTCTTCCCTCTGAAACCTTTTGACAAGCCTCTAAAGTCAGCATTGCTGTATAAATTTACTGTCTTTCAGGCTCCCACTAAAATGTCTATTTAAACTCTGCTTACAGCTTATAGTGTTCAACTGCTTTCTCATCCAAGGGTCCAAAGTCTTCTACAATCCTTTAAAAACCCTACATGGGGAGGTTCCTCACAACAGCAGCCCATTCTCTGGTACCACCTTTTTTTTGGGGGGGGTATAATTTATTTACAGTTCAGATGTCATCCCCTTTCTCTATCCCCCCCCATAAACCCACTATCCCATCTCCCCTCCTCCTTTTTGCTTTTATACCATTTTAATTACATGCAAGTATTCAGGTCAGTTCTAGGTTGAAGAATTAGCAATACAATAGATGCAAATAGTCAAGGAACAAGCAAGACAACACAAATAGTCAGAGAACAAGCAAGGCAATAAACAAAGTCCCATGATCACTCCTGTGATCACTGTTTCTAAGGGTTTATCGGGATGACCAAAATATCTGAGCCTACTACTTCCCTGTCCTATCCCAAAGTCATTTTCATGCCTGAAGCCTACTTCTTTGTTCTAGCCTAAGATTTAAATTTCTGCCTGAAATTACTTCTTTGTTCTAGCCTAAGGTCAGATTCCTGCCTGAAGCCCATTTTCTTGTTCTTGACCAAAGTCAGATTCCTGCCAAGCAGCCCCAAAAGCTCTCCATATCTCCCCCTTTTTTATTTCATAAACAAGACAGAGCCTGTCTTAGATTGTTCTGAAAAGAATGCCTTCCTTACCCATCATGGAATATGCATTATCAAAAGCAATACACTTCTGTCTTAGGTTGGTAAGGCTCTGTGCAGAATCTTACCTGTCCTTGACTTGCCAGCCTGTTAATAACTCTGTCTAGGGGTCCATTTTCAGTTTCAAGTTATGTACTTTGGCTGCCAACATGTTGATGTTGTAAAAGACAAGCTTTACTACGATGGGCAGGAATGGTACCAATGTTCCTTTCATTGTGATAAAACACCATGACCAAGGCAACTTACAGAAGAGTTGATGTTTTGTTGGGTTTGGGTTGTTGTTGTTTTTGTTGTTGTTGTTGTTTTGATGGCTTTAATGGACTTTCTTTTTTTTTTTCACAGATTTAGAGCCCATAGTAGTGAGGATAGTATGATAGTGGGAAGGAGAAACTGAGAATTCAAATCTTAAATCACAAGCACAAAGCAGAGATAGCAAATTGGATGTGATGAATTTTGGATCTGAAATTCTGTCCCCACTGAAATACTTTCTCCATCAAGGCTTCACCTCTGAAACCTTCCCAAACAGTGCCACTAACTGGACAACAAGTGTTCAAATACAGAAGCATATGGGAAAAGTTTTCATTTAAATTCCTATGGCTTGATTTTTTTCCCTAAATACAGCAAGAATAACAATTGATCATGTGGGCTTTTAAAAAGTGAGTTTTGTAATACTGGATATTAAACTTAGGGACAGTACTCTAGCACCCAGCCATACTGGTGGTCCATAGTCAGTTAAGTTTTTATTTGATTGTTTGTGTTTGTTTTGCTTGAAGTTTTAAAAAGAAAAAGTCCAGACTAAACTTTTAAAGGTGTCTGAGTCTAGGAAGCCAAGACAATAATATATTATCAACTTTACTTGCAGTTCAGAGGTAGGTTACCCTCCTTCTTTCTGAGTTCCCCAAATTATATTAAACCACTGAGGCTGTCAGAAAATAGCATTTCTTACTCATTGAAAATCCAGGGATCATATAAGAGAATGATAACACAGACAAGGTAGCCAGTCATTTATTCCAGGGGTTGATACTTGAAATGAGGTGTTCCAGTTCAAGTCTCCATAATGTAATCACTGCTTAAACAACAGTGTATTTTTTTCCCTGTTGTGCTTTGGATCAAAGCAATGGCTTTATGAAAGCTTTTTTGTTTGTTTGTTTGTTTGTTTTTGTTTTGTTTTTTCGAGACAGGGTCTCTCTGTGTAGTTCTGGCTGTCCTGGAACTCACTCTGTAGACCAGGCTGGCCTCAAACTCAGAAATCCACTTGTCTCTGCCTCCCAAGTGCTGGGATTAAAGGCATGTGCTACCACCGCCCAGTGGCTTTATGAAAGCTTAGCACACACTCTCCTACTAAGCTTTATATAGCACAGCTCAAGAACAGAATCTTACAGAACCTAAGGAAATAGGCATGCCCACGATATATTAGAATATTTATTGGTAGTCTTAAAACATGAGGCATGACCATCAGTTGGAGAGAAAAATAAGGTACCCTGCTTGAAGGTTGAGAATATTCAAACAATGATTGCAGCTATGAGGTAGAAACAATTTCTATCCAGGAATTAAGCATTGGAATAGCGTGAGAATGCCAGAGTGGGATTGGAGACCTTGCCTCACTACTTTATAGAGGAAAAACATGAGCTCAGTGAAGACAATCAGCATTCCTGAATGGTCTGGCTGAGCTCAGACTGAAGGCAAGCATGGAACCTAAATGTAAACATACATACACATGTACACTAATACATGTACAGTAAGCATAAGCAAGGTTCACGAATTAATTTCCTGAGAGGCCAAAGTTTGCAAGTGTGAAAGTGAAGGTTGGCGTTAGGGTTAATGGGCTAGGGGCTAGGGTAGAATTAGAGTGTTAGGGTTCTTGTTAGGTTTCGGGGATAAAGTTAGGGTTTATGTGCTCAAGAAAATGGGCTTCTTGGCAGGAATATGACATTGGCCAAGGACAAGGAAATGGGCTTCAGGCAGGAATCCGACATTAGGCTAGAACAAAGAAGTAATTTCAGACAGGAATCTAAATATTAGGCTCAAATGAGGAAGTAGGCTTCAGACATCAAAATGACTTTGGGATAGGACAGGGAAGTAGGCTCAGATATTTTGGTCATCCTGTTAAACCTTAGAAACAGTGATCATGGGAGTGTTCACAGAATTTTGTTTATTGCCTTACTTGTTCTTTGACTATTTGTGTTTATTGTCTTACTTGTTCCTTGACTATTTGCATCTGTTGTATTGCTAGTTCCTCAACCTAGAACTGACCTGAATACTTGCATGTAATAAAATGGTATAAAAGCAAAAAGGAGGAGGGGAGGATGGGATAGGGGAGTTCTAGGGAGGGGAAATGGGGAAAGAGGTTGACATCTGAAATGTAAATAAATAAAATATCCAATAAAAAATAAAAATAAATTAAAAATGTGTATGAGTGTCCATATTTGTGTATTTATGTATGTGTACATGTATATGATTATTTGTATATATATATATATTTGTATACATGTGTATGTATGTTTACATTTATGTATACATGTTTTTGTGTATACATATGTACATCTATAGTTGTATGTGTACAAGTGTATATCTATACAGGTATGTGGTTATGTGTCTATGTCTGTATATTAATGCATGAGTACATGTATATGTGTATATATCATATATTTATGTGTATATGTATATAATATGCTTGTATGTCTACATACACATATTTATATGTGTACATATGTATATTTGTATATGTGTATTTGATGTATGTATGTCTATGTGTACACGTGTGTATATTTATGTGTGTAATTTATTTTCATGTCTGTGGGTGTATGTGTGTATATCTATGCTTGTATTGTACAAGTGTATATGTTTATGTTTGTGACAGAAGCCATCTAGGAAAGGCTATGGCAAGTGAGTTTCCCGGAGATGGCCCACTATTTTGCATGGCTGTGATGGTTACAGTCTGGAGAGGCACAGCCCCAGAGACTTCATCCCGGGACTGCTTCCTCACTGCTGATATGCTCTTCTGCCATTATTACATAGTCAAATGATTCCTGAACATCAGCCCACCCTATTGGGCAAAGTTCCTGCAGATCAACATGAAGAAAAACTGTCATGAATTAATGCTGTTTAGATGAATTAATGACTGTATAGAATTCCTGATTTGATTCAAATAATTTTAGAAAAGAAAGTTTAAGGAAGCGATTTTAATTGTTTTGCCAGAAAGATGTAATAAAGTTAGAGTCAAGAATAGGATATGCCTCCTCCTCCTCATAGAATAGTAAGTAAAGGCTGCATAATAAGAAATACAATGAGCTTTCATAAATTGCACTAAGAAGAGAAACAGGCTTGGGACAGATTTGTGATCAAGGAAAAACATTTATTCTAGGTCAAGTCTAAGGATGAAGCCACAGGTGTGCACTATGATAAAGCAAGGGCATGTGAAACTGTTGTTTTGAACTTACAATGAGCTTATAGGATGAAACACTGCTTCGAACCTACTATCAACATCCTTCTGTAACTCCTCCTTTGTGTAATTATTTATGAGGTAATTTTATAAAGAACTTTTGTGTAAGAAGGTATAAAAAGGCTGAGAGAAGAAAGAAAGTGTGGCCGTTGGGGCTCTGCTCCTACTCCATCCATCAAGTGTGTGTGTGTGTGTGTGTGTGTGTGTGTGTGTGTGTGTATGGTGTGACTTTCTTTTTCTTTTTCTTTCTCTGTGAAATTGCCAAAAGCCATCAGCTTTTGGTCCCAGAACAGTGAGTTAGATTCTACCTGAGATCACACTTATCTTTCTGACTTATTCCCCTTAGCATAAATCCTCTGGATCTATCATATGGTGACAAAAGAGGGTATTTCCTACTTTTAAAATGCTGATTAGTATCCCAGTGCATATTTATACCATATCTTTATCCACTCATCTATCAATAGACATGTGGATAATTTTCACTATTAACCTGGGGCATGCAGCAGCTAACAAGGGGCTCTGTTTCAAACAAGGTGATGGACACTTGAAGTTGTTCTGTGACCTTCACATATATGTCCACACTCATATACAAGAACACATATACAACATGCACAAAACATATGCAAGAAGAACGAGTATATTTGTCTGAAATATCCAAGTAATTATTTTCATTACATTTTATCTTTAAACACTAATTTGAGATGACAGCTGTGCTGCAGGTCATCCAAAATGCAGCTTGGCTTAGCGACAGAAGAAGAAAAGATGGAGGGGTGACTGACGGCTGAGATTGTCTCGCGATAGTTATGTGTAAGATGGCGGCGGCGAGGCCGTTCAGGGTGAGCCGGTAAGGCTTTGGAGAAGGAATGTGGGCCAGGACCAATTGCTCTAAACGAGTCGAAGAACGCCAGCTAGCCGGTGGTCTGTTCCCACCGGGGACAGTTATTATGGCAGACCCTCTGCCGAAATAAACTTGGTCATGTGCGCTCCTTAAAAAAAAAAAAAAAAAAGATGGAGGGGTGAAAGGGAGAGGAGAAGAAGAGAAAGGATAGGGGAAGGAAGAAGAAGAAGGAAGAGGAAGGAAGAGAGAGAGAGAGAGAGAGAGAGAGAGATGACATGACATCTAATATCTTGCCTCCCCTGGTCTGTCTGGTGAGCTAAGCAATATTGTATTGACTTTCAGTTACGTCGCATTTAAAGTCCTTGGACCCATGTAAATATCTGAAAACCCCCAAATCTATTGAAAAGAATTCCAAACATGAAGCCCTGTGGGCAATGACATTCTTGCGAAGGAACTAGGCTTCCCTGCATGCTATCTACTCTCTCATGAAGCTGTTTTCCTCTGACACAAAGATGGCAAGCTTGAAAGTGCTGAGAAATAACGGCCATGAGGTGAGTATATACACACAACCCCAGCTACACAACCACAACACACACAGGTATACCACAGCATACAGACACACGCAACACACATACATACCACACAGCATACAGACATACACACCACAACACACACACATACCACATCATACAGATACATATACCATGACACACACAGGTATACCACAGCATACAGACACACACACCACAACACACACAGCATACAGATACACACACCACAACACACACACACAACACAGCATACAGACACACACACCACCACAACACGCATACCACAGCATACAGACACACACACCACAGCACATACACACATATACACACACCACAGCATACAGACACACACCACAACACACATCACAGTACACGCATAGATGCATACACACAAGCTTCCAGCTATACATACCACAATACACACAGGCACAACACAGCATACAGATACATATTCCACAACACACACACCTCATAGCACATGCACACACACACACACACACAAGCTGTCAGCTACACATACTAAAGTATACATAATATATGAATCTCACCAGACACATCATACCAGCTACATGCTTATACACATACTATATCACACATAGAGACATATACCACACCAGCTGCAAATACATACATACGTACATTCTACACCAGCCATAAAAACATACCCACCACACCAGCTACACATAAAACAACCCACAAACACATATGCAAGAATATATGTACCATACCAACTGCACACATACCATACCACACACAAAGTCTCACACACACACACACACACACACACACACCAACTGCACATGTATACATATGCCCCACTACATCCAGACATATCGCTATACTAGCTACACATGCATATATTTATGCACACATTACCATACACACACAGGCATGCACCACATCAGCTACATGTGCCCAAATAGTCATAGGTGAATGACAGCTTCCCTGTCCTGAGAGCTTGACTTAGTAGGATATGTGTCAATCTCAACTACTTTGATCTGCTGTGTTTAAGACTATCGCTGCTACTTAGAATCTGTGACTGAACACTGACTTGTGTGATCACTGTTCTTAGTGTAGCACCTTTTCTGCGGGATAGGGGGACAGCGGAGAATCTCCTCTAGGATGTTATAGCTCCAAGACATAGAGCCGACTTTCACTGATGCTAGGTCTCTATGTTACCCTCTTTCATATTTGGTGGACATCTTTCCCAGGAAACGTTGCGTGGAATCTAAAAGAGAACACTCAAAACCCTCTCCCTCATGCTTGGATTCACATACATTGTGCTGTTCTGTTGCTGGCAGGAAGGCAGGTTCTAACAATAGCTTGCAAAGGTCCTGGCCTCTCAGCTCAGATGTTCCTTTAGCCCTGTGGTCAGGCAAGCAGTATCTTCGGTGCCCCTCCCCATGGTCCACTTTCGGAGGCCTCTTGTTTCACCTTTACACTGGGAATCTCCTGCTGTCTCGGAAGATAGTGTGAGGCAGACACTGTCCACTGAGGGGCAGTGCTCCCCTGGCCAGAACGCTACAGCTTCAGGAAGCACCCATGAGAGAGATTTCACACATCACCACAGGCCATTGCATAGAGGGAGCTGGGTAGGTGAAGAGCAGGACTCACCTACACAGTCCTGATTGTGAATATATGGTGGTGTACACGGATATGTATAGGCACTACCCAGGTACACGAGTGATACTGCTTAGGGACTGCATGAGTACCTTCGATCCAGGGGTGAGAACATGAGTGTTTGCAAAAATGAAGTTTGCAGCACTTCCCAGGCTGGGGCAAGAGACGTCAACCCATACATTTTAAGTTAGGAACAATGTCTCTGGGAATGCTACAGGTATCTTTTGCCAGGACCAGGGGTTGGGGTGGGAGTGATGCACCTGCAGTGGAGCTTGGCCATCAATCAGTTCTCAATGCAGTTCTACTCCACTGAAGAGGAAAATGAGTGACGCTCATGTCCTGAGCAGCATACCCAGACCTCCCTCTCACCTGATGCTCCAGTCTGTCCCAATTCACAAGACTCCATTTTTACATTTCATTTCCCTAAGAATTTAATTAAAATATTGCTTCTCAAAGAGCATTTCATGACAAGAAGTGTAAAAAAAAAATGAAAGTTTTATTTTTTTTTCCTGACTTGCAGCATCGGGGATGGAACCAAAAGCTTTATGAATTCCAGACAAGCACTCAACATTGGCCCCCAGCCCTGAATATTTTCTTATTCAAAGAGAATGTAGCACAGCATCACAAAACTAAGGCAACGTTAGCCTCAGAGCTTTTTAATTTCACTTACTGAACTCTGATTATATCCTGAATTTGAAGGTTTGCTCCAAACCGAATCATCTTTTGATGTTTCACACACTTTTATAATTAAATAAATTATGACTAAAACAAGATCTTTTTCTCCCACTAGAAAAACAGGGTGGGCAATAACTGTGGACAAGGTACAGGCTGACGTGCTGGGGTGGAGGGCTCAGAGCCATCTCCACTGCACTAGCTAGCCCTGGTGTTCTCATCTGTCCTGGAGCAGAAAGAGAACTTGGTATCTCTGGACTCTTATTCCAAATTCAAATCGTTATTCTTTGAGGAAGAAAACATCAACCAGCAGGAGACAATCACTACACTGTGACAAAGACTATGTGTTCACTTGGCTTGTTGAGGGAGTCAAAGAGTCCTCAGCATCAGTAGGGCATTTACACTAGAAGAACAAGATGCATCCTTTGGAAAAAAAGCAGGAGTCTGCTGCTGCTGTCACAGCTCCCCAAGCACTCTTCAGGGATCACTTTTTTCATGCTTAGGGACACCTAGATGTCTCATGATATCCATGGGCTCTAAACCTGGTGAAATTATGGGGATCCTGAGGCCATTGCAAAGTCACCCATAAGGCCTGGACAAGAAACACATGATGAAATCAGACAAACTCAGATAGGTCGATGGCTATCATGCAGATTTTCTCTTAGATGGCAAAACAAATTGTCTTTCTGATTAACTCCTTGACACCTATAGACAGCATAGAAGAAGAGGAGGAGGATGAGGAGGAGGAGGAGGAAGAGGAGGAGGACAAGGAGGAGGAGGAGGACAAGGAAGAGAAGGAGGAGGAGGAAGATGAGGAGGGAAAGAAAAGAGGAAGAGGAGGAGGAAGGAGGAGGAGGAGGAAGAAGGAGGAAGAGAAGGAGGAGGAGGAGAAGGAGGAGGAG
>NW_021604668.1:3608691-3656029 GCF_004785775.1 Grammomys surdaster | reverse complement strand
TCCCTCTCCCTCTCCCTCTCCCTCTCCCTATCCCTATCCCTATCCCTATCCCTATCCCTCTACCTCTCCCTCTCCCTGTCTCTCTCCTCTTACCCCAATTCAGGTAGCTTGAAAGGAAGAATCAAGAGATCTTGAAAGACAAAGTAAACTCACTGGCAAACCTAGCCCCATCTTTCACTCTTGAAACAAAACGGAATAGCAGAACAGCAGGCTAAGGAGCCTCTATGGGTGTTCTTTCTGAGGGCAAGCCTACTGCTGTAGACAGCAATGACCCTACTCCCTGTTTGTCAGGGCGTCTGCTCTCGCTTTCTTAGCTGCCGCAGTGATGACCACTGGGTGTCATGTTTCACAGGACACCTCTTTCTAACGTTCTATCTGAGGAACCTTGACCTTCACTGGTGTCCAGTCTCTTTGGGACCTTCGCTTCTCTGGGACACCCCTAGGAAGAACAAACCGTTCTTGTTTCCCACTGCCTGTATCTCATCCTTGTCAGTACTATCACCTCATCTCATCATATACGTCATTGCTGTGGGCGGAGTCCTGGCATCTCACCCTAACATCCAGTCGTGACTTTAGAATGTACCCCTCTAGCCGGGCAGTGGTGGCCCACGCCTTTAATCCCAGCACTTGGGAGGCAGAGGCAGGCGGATTTCTGAGTTCGAGGCCAGCCTGGTCTACAGAGTGAGTTCCAGGACAGCCCAGGCTACACAGAGAAACCCTGTCTCAAAAATTAAAAAAAAAAAAACCACCTTAGAATGTATCCCTTGCAACTACTCATGTATCAGCTCTCCTAATTCTATTTGTAACCCTCTGGGGTTGAAGGGCAGAGGTCATTGTTGTGACTTACAAATGTGCAGGTGGATCAGATTCACGGTCTGGAACAGTGGAGAGAATTTGTGGACAGAGAGCCAGAGCCCAGGTTTCCTGGCCCTAAGCTGCAGACCTATTGCCCAGACCTTCTCCTCCATAAGATCTCCTGATGGACAAACAGACGCACAGATGATGGAAGGATGACAGACAACAGATAGAAACTTAGGTCCTCAGGTGCATGGGGCTCTGATGTCATAGAGCGCATGATGAACTCAATGGGTTGAAAGATAATGGGCAAAATAGTCACCCCAAAGTGTGAAGGATACATATTGTAGCATTTTAGTCTGACTTTGGGTTTGAAATTATATCTAAATAAGAAGTTTAAAACTGGCCTGCTTTACTTAATCTAGTGCTATTGTCTGCTGGTAGCAGTCTACTATTCCCTAGATTGGTCTGTCGACAGCCAAACCACAGCTGACCAGTGGCAGGTTCCCCACAAGTCTAGTATACAATGGGCCACACATGTGACACCTGAGGGTTTTTGGTGCCAATGGGCAGACCCGCTTTTCCCTTGATGTAGTCTTTGCTTTCTGTTCAACTTGGCTTTGAGCTTTCCAGGGAACACCTTCCAAGAGCTTTCTCTTTTCTATCTGCTCACACCAGTGCAACCCCAACCATGGACGTCCAGCCTCTTTCTGCAGTTCTTCCTTGAGCTGCCTACAGGCTTGGCATTTGCACAGGAAGTTAGTGCCAGATGCTACATCAGCTCTCAGGTTCCCTTACCTGGGATTGGGTAATACCCTTAGTAGGTGAGCATCTGCTTACTCGAGCCTCCAACTCTCCAAAAGCTTGAGCATGACAGCTCACAGCGGGGTTGCAGAGGAGAGACGCAATACATCTGGGTTAGCAAGGGAAGCCCGGGAGGAAGGAGCGCAAGAGAGCAGGGCTGACAAGAGAAGTACCCAGGCCAGGAAGGGATCAGGGTGAGGCTCAGGATCCAGCACTACAGGGGGAAGCAGGAGTGGAGGGAGGGATGCTTGGACAGAGATCTGGTGGACCGGAGTGCCAGAGAGAGGCTAGGCAAAAAGGAGAAGGGGCGCGAGGCGGGGACTGGGCCGAGGGGCGGGGCCGGGACTTGCAGCCTGGAAGGCGGGGAGGGTGATAGGCGCGAGACTGAGGAAATCCGCGCTGGGAGGCCCCGAGCTGGGGACGGTGCTGCTGTGGGCGCCAAGGACCAAGGCTGCGCGCTGAGCCCAAGATGAGGGCGTCGGTGGTGCTGACCTGCTACTGCTGGTTGCTGGTGCGGGTGAGTGAACCCGCTCTCCCTTCCCATCCTGCAGTAGACCGCTGGGCTCACCTCACGAGCGGGTCCCAGCACGAGCGGGCGGAGCGTGGGGCCAGCGGAGACAATCCAGAAGCAGAATGCGTCCTACTGAAGCCCTACCGAACCCTGGGCTGCTGGACTCACGGGCAGTTTTCCTATTTCTACCGCCGTCTCGGGTTCGCCAAAAGTGGGGTTCAGGTTCTTCTCGACCCCTGCCCCGGGACGACCTGGGTCCTGGTCTGGCAGTGCGCCTGGAGTTGGGGACACCCCTAGCACCCAGCAAGAATAGCGGCCGCTGCCCAGGCCACCTGCTCTGGCTTTGCTTCCGTGGGAAACTGTTGTTACTCTGTGGTTAAATATTTCTCTTTCCATCTCCTGGTCCGTGTGTTTGTTTAGTATGTGACAGAGGAAAAGTGCTGTGGCTAAGAAAGTTTCCTTTTGGAAATACTCTCTTTTTTTTCTTTCTTTCTTTCTAAGAGAGCCAAAGGAACCCCTGAGTCGAAGTTTCTTACATGGGTTGCATTGGTTTTATGTAGTTCTCCGGAACTCTACCCTTTATTTGAAAACCTTTCTTAAGAAAGAAAAGAAGGGTTTGAGCCTTATTTCTTGTCTTTTCTTCTCTGCTTTGAGAACTGTATCCCTGTGGAGCTCAAGGTTTCCACACATATCTAGGCCTCCGGCTGAGGCAGCCAACTAAGCTGAGCGTGTGCAGCAAGAGGGGAGGGGTTGTTTAAGGAAATCCATCCGTCATTGTTGATGAAATTTCAGTTTTCTGGAGCATATCTTCTCCGCCCCCACGGGTTGCTGAGGGAACCCTCACAGAGATGCTTGTGAAGCCTCGGGACTCCATTCACTTTAACCTTTCAGGCGTCCCAAAATGTCATCGTTCCCCATGTTCCAGGAATGTCAGAGATCGCTGGCTTTTAGCACCTTGATTTACTATCTTATCAGATCTGAAATTCAGATCAGTGGGGCTGTTGCTCTACGTTTGGATCTCTGCATTTTGGTGGTCGTGTAGCAACGAGCTGGGAAATCCAAAGTACCTCAGCTGGTCTTTAAATGACGTGAACGTGGCAGAAAATCCAACATTGAGTTTTGTCCTTTGATTCTATTAGGAAATTGTATTCCATGCTAGCTGGCCTATCTATATCAACAGTAGGATAACTAAAATCACAGGGAGAAACCAAGACAGACAGACAGACAGACAGACAGACAGACGACAGAGACAAGTAATGAGAGTGAGTACTCCACAAGCAGCCCAGTCTGGGAGGACACTGGGTTTTCATAAGAACAGCCATCAGAAAATGCTGTCTTCCTGGACTGCGAGCTCAGATGCTCTCTTTACTGTCTAGCGAGCACGCTCAGCTTCAGGGGCTGACGACCCTGTGAAAGCTTTGCAGAAACCTTCCATGGCTCCTTGGATCAGATCTGTTTCTCTCAGCTCTGCCTCTTCCATCTCATTTTTAAAAGGTGCTTCACACCAAGTCGCACAATGATAACAATATTATCTGTACAAATAGGGTTAAGTTTTGAGTGTGTCCTGAAGCTTATGAAAGTTCACTCAAGCTATTCTGATTCTAGCCTGATCACAAAGAGGGTCCTTGGGTACACAGATTGTCTGTGCACACCCCACAGCCACTAAGAGTTAACTTGCTTTACTTAGGCCAAAGAGTATGAAATGGGAGCTCTTCGATTCTGAGAGATGCACATTTCTAATGGCCCATTGCTCTTAAGTTAGTAATAACAACATATGATGCCAGTTTATTTTCCTGCTGAGAAAAGGTTTTCTATTGGATTTTATGTTTGTTTCACAAAATAAATAGTAAAGTTTTTCTTTCTTTTTTTTAAAATAACCACACCAGGAAAATGAAATAGCTACTTTAAAATTAATTTCAGTTTCAAAGAAATTTAGAAATGTGAAGCTTTGGATCTTCCCGTAGATTTTTGCTTAACCCCCTTTGTGTAATTTTTAGTTACTTCGATTTCTTTAACTTTAACAGGTGAGCAGCATCCATCCAGAATGTCGCTTTCATCTGGAAATACAGGAAGAAGAGACAAAATGTGCAGAGCTGCTAAGCAGCCAAACAGAGAATCACAGAGGTGGGTTTGGAGATTAAGTCTGGGGGTGGGAGTTCTAGCTGTCTACACTTCTTAGCCCCTTCCCTAATTGAGTGACTGGAGGTCACCTACACCTTAAAAAGTAGGACCATTTGCCACTGTTCTGGTGGGCCACAAGCAAAGCTAATGTAGCCTTGTGACAGTGGGGATTTCAGCAAACCTTTTAAAAGAAAACCTCAATTCTTAACACCAACAGTTTCCATGGTTTGATGAGGCAACTGTTTCTAACATTATGTTAAGGATCTGTCATGCTCTGCAAAGTCAACTCTGGTTCCCAGAGAATAATAGCACATATCTGAATTCTTGGATCTAAAATATTAGCTATCCTTGAAGTTGGTTTAGCTAAGAATGATAGAAACTTGTCAGAAGCAAGAAGGAAAATGGGACTTCAGTTTTCTGAAGACATACCTATTGCAATACTGTGAGTTTGTTGAGCTTGTCCTCTGATTGGAACAGAAAGTTTTCTGAGACTCCAGGCCTCTGATTTACGCCTCCTTCATGTTCATAGACCCAAAGGCCCCTGGGTACCAGCCCAAGTATCTACAGCACAGTCTTTTGTCTGGGATCTCTCTGCTCAATAGTCACGTGTACAGCCTTTTCGAGAAAGAAATTAAAGTCCATAGTCTGATGTTTGTTAGAAACACTCAAGTCTACCACTCCACTCTGAACCTCTTACCTAATGAAAGAGTTAGAGCTACATCGCTAATGTGAAATTTCTAGGAGCCACATTAAAACAAGTTTTTAAAAAGAAGTGAGATTAATTTTTTTTTTGTTTTTTTTTTGAGACAGGGTTTCTTGGTATAGCCCTGGCTGTCCTGGAACTCACTCTGTACACCAGGCTGGCCTTGAACTCAGAAATCTGCCTGCCTCTGCCTCCCAAGTGCTGGGATTAAAGGCGTGCGCCACCACCGCCCGGCATGAGATTAATTTTTAATAATGTATTTTATATCAACCTAAGTTATTGACCTAATTATCATTTTGACTTATAAACAACAAGAAATTATTGTTTCTAAACTCTTTTTCTATAAGTCTTATAACATAGTGCATTTTTAAAGAATGTTATTTGCACTTCACCTTTTGGGACACTTTTCAAGCTTCTAGTACCACAGATTGGTCAGTGGCGCCCACACTAGGCAAAAAGGCTGTAAATAGGTACCTTTTTCTTGCCTGCCTTAGACCCCTGTTTCCTCATCTGAAAGTGAAGCCTCCACTCGGCTCCAAGCTTCCTTTAACCAGCTGTGATTTTACAGCTCACACGTGGTTCTGAACCAGACATTCCCCAAATTGTCTAGTTGACCTCAGTCCACCAACACAAATTCTATTGGTCAGTCCCACTGCCCCCATGAAGGGCTAGCACTAAAGAACTGGCTTCAGCTGGCAACAAATGAAAGATATGGATCAGCACTGTGGTCACCAAGGCTGTCTCTGTTCAGTAAAAATTCAAGAGTTCAGAAAAGCAATCCTGTGGCAAAGGCACACACACACACACACACACACACATAACCAAACAACAACAATAATGATAACAATTACAAGATGAAGAAGAGGAAGGGGAGGAAGAGGAGGAAGAGGAAATTAACTTAGACATGAGGCTTGTGAAGATTTAGTAGCTAGGAGCACTTGCTGGGTTCCCAATGCCCACAGCACCACATTTATACCTACAGTTCCAAGGAATCCAGTGCCCTCTGCAGAACTCCACAGGCTTCTGCATACAGGTAGTATGCATGTATGCTTCCAGGCAAACATTCATATATATACATATACACATACGCATACACATACACATATACATATATATATATGAAATAAATCTTTCTTAAAAAATGAAATTAAAATGGGAGCCAGGCAGACCTCCACAGCCAGTGATGGCTAGAGCTGCTGATGACTGAAATCTTGGGCTAAGCGGCCCTCTCCAAGACAGCATGCTGAGATAAGCTTCCTGGGTTCCCAGAGGACAGCCTGTATCAACAGCCTAGTTGGAGTCTATGAAAACTGCTCAGATTTCCTTGGTGCTTGTTTGGCATGGCCAGGTGGATCAAGCCTGTGGGACTTCTCCCTTGTTTGTCATATAGACAGACCTCATTGCAAGAACGGGTGCCTACTTGGACATTTCATGTTGTGGGCTTCTATTTTCAGTGTTAGCTTACAGAAAAAGTATGTGTGTATCCGATTCATCCACCTTTCTCTTTTGGAAGAACTTCTTGGTCATTAGCCAGCCACCCTCAGAAGAGCAGAGCTGATCATCAGCAGCCACTGTGCAGCTCCCAGAAGAGACAGCCTGTGACCCTAGTACTCATCTGCTCTCTGAAATATGCAGAGTTCCAATGCCAAGAGTATAAATAGCAGTAGGTTACCAGGATGAAGATGCTGCAGGCAATGGGAGCCAGAGGCTGTACAGAGCCAGAACTGAGGGAGCACTTCTGGTAGGACAAGGCCACAGGACATATCCTCATGCAGTCACAAGTGACATTGCTGAGTTCCTAACGTCTGTGAGAGCTGCTTTCATGTTCCGTGGCAGTGTGTAATTGGTCTAGTAGAACCTCAGAAATTAGAAACAAAGTAGCTTCCATGTCGGCAAAATAACTTCCACTCAGAAATTAGAAACAAAGTTGCTTCGATGTTGGCAAAATAAAAACTTTCCCAGCCCTAATATGGAACTCTTCCTCTTTGCTTTATGAAGAATCAAGAAAACAAAACAAAAAGATGTAGTAAATCCATACAAAACCAATGTCAATTCTAAAAAGGACTCAGAAAGCCATGGAGATATTTGGAGTCCTGTAGTTTAATTTTGATTCACTGCTAAGACAAGGTTAATCTTGATAGGATGAGGGCCTAACGTCACAGATGGTTGAGAGTGGAGGAAAGTTCTCTGGGAAGTTAGTATAGGAACTTTCCTGTGACTTCACATCACCACATGCTCACATCTATGGCCACTCCAGACTGGGAGAACCCAAGTTAGACTGATACGCCTTGATAATGCCCCTCCCTGAAAAATTAGGTGGTATTCATCAAAGGATGCATTTTGCTATAGTCAGCTTAGAACCAGGTAAAGGAAGGTGCTGAACAGTGGCCTTTGGTTTGTTTTAAGCAGAATGTTGGATTCCTTAGAGGAACTGTGAAGGCCTTGTTATTCCCTCTGCTGGCAAGCAGGGCTACAGTAGCCAGCCACAGGGTCATGATAATAGCAGAAGATGGGAAATGTTGGGCCAGAGACCGACGTCCCTGCTTCTCACACAGTGCATGGCATAAGCTTCACGCTCAGCAGGGTTTGCTTCATTGAGGACTCTCAGATCCAAGGCCTGTGCATCTGGGTCACAGCCCCACCCTAGAAAATCCTCAGCGTCCACAGCAGGTTGTTAGAATCCTGACAGCAAGTTGAGGATTCAAAGTGGGGGGGGGGACACCTTAATTGCTAGACTGCCCAGAGGAACTGTTGCCCAAGGCTGTTTGCATCTGACATGTCAGAAGAGAAGCAGTTAGGTGTCTCCTTAGAAGTTGCCCATGGAGGGGCTCAGGAGCCCACCCTGGAGAATGTTTAGCAAACTGAGACAGCTTCTTTTTATTATCCAGGAATGATATGTGGTCACCAGTGACCACAGCACGCTGGCCACCAATCCTTCTACCCTGTTGTTTTTGAGACAGAGAAAGAGAACATGTTTGGTTCCTGTTACATCTCACAAATCTTATGCCGTACCTTTAAAAATATTTGAACTGGCTTTTACAGAAGGAATTGATGAACATTTTTTTACAGCAGAAATTAGGGTTAAGAAATAGTGACTATGAACACAGAAAAAAGTATTACAGTGAGAAGCATGTCCATGCCTGTCCTCCCTTGCCCTGTGAGGCTGACGGTCCCGGTGCACACTGCCCTTGAAAACCATCCATGTGTTTGTTGTGTCTTGATCTCTCTTCTCTCCTTCAGTTTGGAGACTGTGTCTGCTCTCCATTCTCCTTCAGGTTTACTTAATATCTAGTACATCCCGTTGGTTCCCTTCAGCTATTGAACTTTCAGATGGGTGACAATGTTTCCCTATTAGAAACAATGTCCTAATGTTCTTAAGAATAAAATATCTCACCAGCACCTCATGAACCTCAAGTCACTAATCATAAAATTAAGTCAGCTTCTCGTGACCCAGTAAAGAGCAAGGTCTGTGTGATGCAGTTCTTGGTCAGTGACAGTTGGACCCTGAGGAGAAAGCTTAAAGCAAGGGGAAAACCAGGCTGTGTATTCCCACCAGGTTCTGAGGTCCAGGAATGGTGTCATGTGCCTGACACAGGCCTATCACAGTGAGTAACCACTGCAAGGTATTCAGTACAAGGGAAAATGCACACTCCTCCAGTACCTGAGCCTTTCTCTGTTTAGTAAGAGGGGTCCTGAGTTGTTCCCAGAAGCCCAAGATCTCAGGCTAAGGACGTCCAAACAGGAGGGCTTTCTAAGCCCTAGACCCTCTACACCTACTGTCTTTGCATTCACAGCTTGTTAGGAACAGAGCAGAATTTTCTAGAAGGACATTGCCTCACTCTTCAGTGTCCTATCAGAGACAGGAGTGCCACTTAAATGTTGACCCACAGATTCTAAGTCTCATTTGGTTTCTTCATCTGTGTATTCAAAACTGCCTGTCAGATGAGGCTCTCTACCAGGTCACCGCCTGCTTGGTGAAGTGAGTGTTTTCTTTCCTTGGACCTGTGTTAGCATGTGAAGTTCCAGGCACCACCCTGTGTTCTTCTCTCTGAGATCTTGATCTGGCTGCTCTTCTGTGTCGCTTTCCACATTATAACCTTGCTGTAAACCTCTTTGCATCTTTTCTGGATAGAAGTTAAGGCTTCTGGGAGCAACTGTGGCTTTTCTAAATGAGACAACTCACTGGACGGACACCACATGAGGTGGCACAGATAACCCCAGAGTCTGGGCTGCTCAAAAATGGAATGAGGTGTTGCCTAACCTTTCCTGAGCTGCTCTGAAAGACTTGAGTGTGACCATAGGCCACAAGTATGGATAAGAATGAAATGCATGCCTACCATGAAGCTGTGCTATACTTTGTGGGCACCCTTCATGAGGTTAATCTGTAATTTAAAACAGTCTGGGAACATAAGCACATGTGCACATTGCTACGTTTACAAAAAGGATAAAGAGAAAGAGAATATATTCTATGGGGGTGTGGTGAGGTATGGGGGAAGGAGATGTCTCAGCAGGCCCATGCCGAGGCATTCCTTCCTCTGGGGGACCAGCCGCACAATGGCATAATATCATAGTATAGAATAGAGTTTATTCAGGGCATAGGGAGGGGAGTTAAGAGGGTAGTAGAGGCAGAGAAGGCAAAAGAGGAACAGGAGATCAAGAGAGGGAGAAGGGGGCAAGCAGCCCCTTTTATAGTGGGTCAGGCCTATCTGGCTATTGCCAAGTAGCTATGGGGAGGAGCATACCTGGCTGTTGCCAGGTAACTGTGGGGGTGGAATTTAGACAGAATGTTAACACACATGGTTGCACCAAAATATACTGGGAGTTACAAGGAAGGAGAGAGGAGATTTCCACCTGAAACTTTGGTACTGGCATGAGAGTCATGAGCCAGGCTGATCTCATATATAGGAAGTAAGAGGGGGTTGTGGCAGCGACAGACTAGGAACATCAGCACAGATGAGGAAAGAGAGCAGAACGGATGTGTGTAGTCCCGAGGGTGGAGATACACTGAGGGCTTTGGAGAGGCAGTGTTTTGGTATGAGCTATGCTTTAGGAAGGTCAGGGCATCCTTGGAAATGAAGAAACAGTACAAGAAAATAGCATTCCAGGAGAGAAACGAAAATGTTTCTTGTGGAAAATCGTAGGGGAAGACAACTCCCAGAAGCCGTTTCAGGGAGCAAGAGGACGAACTACAAGGAGAAAAGGGCAGAAAGGCCTGGAGGCTACAATGTGCAATGCCGTTCCAAAGAAGAAAGCCTCTCAGAGTTCAGGGAAACCGCCTTCTGTGGGGACGACTAAGCCTGTTCCCATGCAGGCGCACTGGTGAAGGAAAAGATCCAGCGTGGGCTCTGCCCAACAGGGAGTGACAGACAATGCTCAGACTCTGCCTTGTACAGAAGGAAGGGTCAAAGTTACCTGGAAAGAGAAAGTGCTAGCTGCAAGGCCCAGTCGCCTCAGGAGCATGTCAGTCCTTCACAACAGAGGCCAGAACAGGAAGAAGTATTTAAGTCTCAGAACTGGCCTTGAGGCGTTGAGAGATGGCATCTGTTCCCAAGAAGGTGGAATGACATCACTGACTCCTGGCCCAAGGCACTGACTGATGACCTTCCAAGGCCTAGGCACCCTGGAAAGCATAGTCTTCTGGTTCTACATTGATACAATTCTATCCTGGCTATGGTTGAATGGTGGCTTGGCATTAACTTCCATGTAGGATTGGACTCACAACTTCCTGGAGTAACCAGTACTTTGGTCCCCTTGCCTGGGTCAGTTCCTACCTAAATATAGGTCAGAGCCTGCTAGTAGATCCACAGGGGTGGTTGTGGGAAGTCAGTAAGTCCTGATCATGAATCTGAGGGAGATTATCTTGAGATCCATTGGCAGGATGTCTCATGCTAGTAATGTATTCTCCAGATGGGATCTGCGGCTACACAAAACGTTACCCAGCTCTGCCCAGCCTTGAACTTCCTGAAGTAATAGCCAGGCCCTGGGCCCTGGTAGACTTCAGAGACAAGCTTCTAGAGTATTTCATATGGGAGGAAATGATGCCATCAGCACAAGTGTTGTGAATCTCCTAATGAGTCAAAGGGCCAACATTTTGCAAACATTCAGCACAGGAATTGGTGAGGTACCCATATTGTGTCACCTTACTATCCACTGTCCACATGGTGCCACATGAGGGTGCCAGGACCCATCAGATAGGAAACAGTCTTGTCTTAAGAACTAGATGCCGCACTCAATTTTTAAGTGGCAGTGACTAAGCAGGTCTCTCCACTTGGATTATAGTGACTCCTGCTGAAATGTACTGATACTGGGTTTTATTGGATTTGGCAGAGTTCCCCCGCCAAAAAAAAAGTAGGCTCTGTCCAGATCTTCACATTACTTTATAAAAATCCTTTTGTTCATTCAGAAGATCGTGTTGCTTCTGAGTCCGAATCATGGTGCAAACTTAGCTCAAGTACCAGAATCTGGTTTCAACCTTTGGGACCCACCTTAACCCCAAAATAAACCTGCTGCTTTAGATTCAAAAGCCAGATATGAGCTGACTTCCCAACGCCATCCAGCATCAGTTCCCTGTAAACGGTGTATTCAGGTCTTAGCTGGTAGCTAACACTTCACCCTAGAGACTGAGGATGAAATTCTAGCCACACCCTCATTAAGATGTAAGTATTTTACCTGGATCCTGTACAATGTCATGTGGCACTCGAAACACATGGCTTTGAAGAACCTTCTAGCCTGATCTGATTTGCCCCTGTTTCTCTAAAACTAGGAGTGGTCTCATTCATCAGCACATGGCAGGCTAAACATCTACTACCCTTTCTTGCAGGAAGAGCTCTTTGTTAAGAGTCTCCTGAGAGACAGTGCTACTCCATCCACAGCGTGGCACCAAGCACAGTAGATGTTTAGAAAACTTAAAAGAAAAAGATTTATTTATTTATTTATTTATTTATTTAATGTGAGTACACTGTTACTTCAAGCACACCAGAAAAGGGCACTGGATCCCATTACAGATGGGCCACCATGTGGTTGCTAGGAATTGAACTCAAGAAGAACAGTCAGTGCTCTTAACCGCTGAGCCATGTCTCCAGACCCTAGAAACCCTTTTTGAAAGCCTCATAATTCCCAACACATAAGCAGCATGACCACAACTCATTTAAAACTGCAGGACCAATAGGAAGGAACAATGTCCTGGCTAGCTTCTGTCTCCACGGATGGTTAGGTTCCTGATGGACCTTAAGCTTGTCCCATTAATAATCTTTGAAATATCTTATAGCCCCAGTGGGTGGTCATCTGTACCCACATTGACCGTCTCCTGAGAAGTGCAAGCTTTCCTTGGGTGCGTCATTCATTAGTTTTGATGGGCTATTGCTTTGGGTATTTCCCTCAAAAGGTTTCTTTGCTGTGCTTCTCCCAGTTCAGTTATTGTCATTATTCCTAATTGCAGCTTTCCTAAAATGGCATTTGGCAACATACCTAGATGAGCTAATGCATAGACGGAGTTCTGAGCTCACTGGTAATATTTTAAGAACAAACGAAGCATCCTTAGAACAAAAGAGAGGGGTGAATCCTCCCAGCAGGAGCTCCTGTAACCTCTCCCTACCCTCAGAGCAACTAACTGAGACTCCAAAGCCCTCAGAATAGCAACTGTTGTTACAGTTAGCAGCTTGAGTAGCCAGAATCCACAGCCATCCACAGAGAAAGCCAGTACATTGCATTCACATTCCTAGGGGCTGTGAAATTCAGACCCAGGTGGTCCATTTCCTGCTTTCTGTGTAGATTTATCCATCGCTTTGGAGCCTTGTGTACAGTGAACATTAAGACAAGAAAGTCCTGGTTGTAAGCTGTCTCTGTGGATTCTGGACTTTTACTGGGGCAGATGTGAACATACATACTTACCATGGATGGGGTACCAACAACAGGCAAAAAAGAAACCATTGCACCCAAGGTCAGTTTGATGAATTGTTATGTTTATTGGATGATTTATGGTAGCAACACCGTCATTCCCGGTACAGTTTTCAGGTAGAGACAATGAAGAGTCTTTTCTTCTCCCCACCCCCCCGGAACTATTTGTTCTTTGTATCATTTGGCAGAGAGACCTCATAAGTCTTTTAATGAGTTTCCAGCATCTGTGGCCTCTCTCCTTTACACAAGAAAGAGTGTTCAAAATTGAAGAAAATAACTAACACAACAGTTTGGCAGCTCGTGGAGCAGTTGTTCAGAGAACATCCACAACTGTACTATGCCTCCTTGTTCAGGAATAAAAGCATTTGCTCTGCATGGTCAATTCAGGTGGAGGACCTGAGTGCCCCCAACTAATACTAGGTGTCCAAAGGTGGCATTAGTTGAAATTTCTGAGTAAAGTGATAATGAAAGCATGCTAAATTTCCATGGGCCTCAGTTGCCCCGGCAAGGCTCTAGGACATACAACTGGGCTGAAGGTAACAATTCCACACAGATCTGATTTGGCCTCTAGACTGTGAGCAGCCTGAGGGCCAGGCTAACCTAGGCCAACCCTATAGTCTTTGGGTGTATGCAGCCAGGTGAGTAGGCAGCCATCCTGAAACTGCCTTACATCCTTTTCCCCAGAACCACCAAGGATTTATTTTTTGTGGTCACGATGCAGAGAAACGAACACCCTCCTTTACCAAGACAGTGTAGCATCTCTGTGGGGCCGGCAAGCAGAAGTCTGAGACAATTCAGGTCAGGATAGATGAATGTAGTTCAGAGGAAGACAAACCACTTGTAAAAATTACCTTTCCCAATTCAATTTCCAGCTCTGTCTCTGAGGTTGATGACAGGCAGAGATGATCGGTGGATTTGATGGTATAATGATGATTAGGTTTGTTTTTTTTTTTAAAAAAAAAAAAACTGTTGCTTTAAAACGGTAGCACGTAGAGAAATCACAAAAACCTTCTTGCTCAACAGTCACCAGAGCAGAGAAAAGACAAAAAGGCTGTACAAGTATACCGGGCACATGTGAGCATCAGGAAGGTGTTCCTAACACAGATGTGCCTAACACAGTTGAACCCTAGACAGGTATGCCTGCACAAGACACTCACAGTAAATACCATGCACAAGTAGGCAACCAAGAAGGTGAGCCCCTCGGCAGGTGTGCCCAGGCAGGTGTACCTCGCACAGGATAGCTCTGGATAGGTGCACCCTACCCTACACAGAGAAGCCCTAAATCAGTATACTACACACAGTTGAGCTCCCGGAATGGGAACCCTAGAAAAGGTATAGCCTGAACAAGTGAGCCTTAAGAAGATAGGCCCTACACAGGTCAGCAAACCTAAGGATTACTAGATGTGTTAGTATAGGCTCTGCTACTGAGTTGTCTTAACAGCAGGGCCTCAGAAGCATTTAGCACCATCTGTTTCAGGATCTATTAATGATTTGTACCTGCATTTACTGTTTGTCGGAGAAATCTGGTGATTCTCTAACTTTGACCATTTTTTACATATTCATCAACCAGTGTTCTTAGGAAAGTATTCTTCAACAGGGAAAAAAAAAATGCCAATTCTTTTTTAAAAACAAACCCATGCTTTTTTTTTTTTTTTTGGTTTTTCGAGACAGGGTTTCTCTGTGTAGCCCTGGCTGTCCTGGAACTCACTCTGTACACCAGGCTGGCCTCGAACTCAGAAATCTGCCTGCCTCTGCCTCCCAAGTGCTGGGATTAAAGGTGTGCGCCACCACTGCCTGGCTGAAACCCATGCATTCTTTTTATCCCTGTTCTGTACTTAATTACTGCATTTCCTATCAATTATTTCATAAACATAGTGGATACTGAGGTTGTAAAATGAGGATTTAACTTAAACTCAGACTTTGGAATATCATGCCGGCAGTGAAAATAACCATATTATAAGCACATAACATGAAAAAATGTGAGAGCCCGACTACATGGGAAGACAATAAATAATATTTTTCCTCGTTAAAAAAAAAGTCCTATGACACCTCTCCACATAGTGTGTCTGAGACTGGAAGCAGGTGTTGAAAGGACCCATTGAGGACAGATCCCTGAGCTGGTCTTAGAGGTTAGTCTAAGATTACCCTCCATACCTGCCTCGGCGGCTTCTGACTAGTTAGTATCTGTGGAATTCCATGACCTTCTTCCTTGGCCAGTTAATACAGTGCAGGGAAACTGCCCTGGAAGAAAGGGAGAGTTATGGATGACAGCTGAATCTTGGTACTTGTTGAGTAGAGAAGGCTAAGTGGGAGCTTTGTCATGTGGTGTATGAAGATTAAGATGGCACAGCAAGATGCCTGCAAGGCACTACTGAATTCAGTCCATGGGTAGCACTGAGGCAGCTCCAGTGAGGGAACTTCTGAGCAGACAATGCTGGACCACAGTGTAGCATAGCCACTATACAGCCATGCCATATGTAAAGTGGGAATCCCTTTGATGGTTTACGTGGAGGTATGGGTCTAAAGGACTTACAGGGTACTCTCAAAAGGATCTGCTCTGCTCCTGGCTCTCCTCTTTGGATCATGACCTAGGAAGCCTGGCACATCCATAGGATCCAGGAGGAACTCAAATTCTGTGTCCTGCCAGATGGCAGTTCTGGCCACAGCAAATTCTATGCAAGGAATGGCCAGGGTACAAGAAGTACTTTGTCTGGTTCCTCCTGAGGTAAGAAGAAAAAAAAAAGCACTTTCTATAATAAACACTTGACCTTATCTTGTGTCTCCATCACGAGCCAGTTGAGCTGAGCTGTCACAACAAAGGCCCTGACCGCTTTAATTCCTATTATTAAGTTGCAGGGACTTCTTTCTTTCTCTTTTCTGTATCCTTCCCATCTCCTCACATTAGAGCACTCCTGCACTCACAAACCCACTGTTCACAAGGAATGGATGCCCAAAGGGAAATGCTGAGGTGAGGTGTGTGAGGGTCCCCTCTGTCTGCTACATCGGAGCATGTTTCCTAACCTGATTTCCAAGATGTTTGTGCCTAGCTGTCAGGCTTCACACTGGCCTCTTAAAGCAGGAAAACAGCATGGGGGGGGGGGGGTTTCTATTACCGCTGGACAGTAAAGAATTCTTTGGATAGCATCCGCAGGAGGATTTCTGGCTGCTTCCATGGATAGCTAAGGGGATGGCTGAGAATAGCCCCTGAAGACTCAGGGACACAAGGGTTGAAGGTATTTAAATATCCCATCCCAGTGGCTGGTACAGGGACACAGAGGTGGAAGGCATTTAAATACCCCACCCCAGTGGCTGGAGCACTCACTCCTTATTCTTGCATATGTTGTGAGATATCGAAAGACTGATTAGGGCACACAACTTGAGTTTCCCATGAGCACTGTCTGGGCCAGCCCTTCTTGCCTCATTCCTTTGAGAACTTTTGCCTCTGTGATTTTAAATTTAAACCTTTTGAATGTCGAATAGAAGTTGTTCTTCAATGCTGCTCTTCTCTCAACGGCACTGCTCACACTGGCTCATGTCTTCTTCCTTGGCTGCACATAGTGCATACAGCCAAGGAGGAAAGGTCCAAGAAACCTCCATATAGCTCTCACATGACTTTCTTGGGTTCCTTCATACTAGAGAGATCAGCCCTTCCAGAACAATCCACTCTTCAGGCAATAATACCCAAGGACATCAGACCACGCCCAAAGCCCAGGTTGCCATGGCTGGAGCCCACAATCACCTGTTAAGTTTGCAGAACCTGCCCCTAACCTTACTGAGCAGGAAAGTAGACAGAAGGAAGTGAAGCTGAATCTCAAGCCTTTGTAAAACTCATATAAGCCCTTTGGAAGGAAGTAAATGAAGCTAAAAAAAAAAAAAAAAACTACCAAGGATCTAGTGATGTGCTGCCTTCAGCTTTGCAGCCCCTTCAAATTCATGAATAGCAGAACACCTAGATATCTAGAAATATCACACAGGAAGGATCAAATCACCAAACCCAGAAGCCAGCTCAAACCCAAAGGAAAGTATCTGTACTGGCTGGTTTTGTGTCAACTTGATACAAGCTAGAGTCATCAACAAATGAGGAGCCTCAGTTGATGAAATGTCTGCGTGAGATCCAGGGATTTTCTCAATTAATGATCAATGGAGGAGGGCCCAGCCCATTGTAGGTTCCATCCCTGGGCTGGTAGTCCTAGGTTCTATATGAAAGCAATCTGAGCAAGCCATGAGGAAGAAGCCAGTAAGCAGCACCTGGCCATGGCCTCTGCATCAGCTCCTGGATCTTGCCCTTTTTGAGTTCCTGTCCTGACTTCCTTCAATAATGAACAGCAATGTGGAAGTGTGTGCACATAAATCCTTTTCTCCTCAACTTGCCTTTTTGGTCATAGTGTTTTGTCGTAGCAATGGAAACCATAACCAAGACGGTGTCATTTAATATCCTAAGTGTCTGGAAATGTTTAAGGTATGCAGATGATGACCTCTGCCTTTAACCAGGTTCAGCTCACCAGACTACCAGTTCTTCCCTGAGTATTTCCAGACCTAGGTCTCCTCAAGATTTAATACCATGAGGAACAAGTTTACCAGACTGAAGGTGAAAATCAGCAAGAAAAATATAAGGATTCTCTTTTATTTTAAAAATGTGGTATGGAGACACAATGGAGATCTTGTTCCGCATTATTAAAGAGGAACGTGTCATTCGTCATAACATGATGAGCCCAGAGGACTTAAAGCATAGACGAATAAGCCAGGTGCAGAAAGGCAAGCACCACAGAACTCACCTATGTGGAATCTCATCTGTTTCATACAACAAAAGGTAGAATGGTGTCACAAAAGGCCAGTTTTGGATGCTGTTTAGATGGCATGAAGTTTCAGTCGGGCAATAAAGACATGTTCTAATGACCTATTGCATAGAAAGTTCATTATAGTTAATGTCAACCTGAATGCTAAAACAATTCCTTTTAAATGCTCTTACCACAAAGAAATTACATTTGAAGTGATGGATACACTTATTCATTCATCTTTCAATGTATAAATTGTATCAAACATCTTGTCTACCCCATAAGTATATATAATTATTAGTCATCAGCTTAAAAATAGAACTTTAAAAAAAAAACTACACACAGTGTACATTGAATTATTAGCATGCCTTCAACCACATGCCTGTTGCTTTCTTCAAAAGTATAAAGAGACCACACAAGCTGCTTCTACATCAACAGCATTGTGTGAGTAACTCAGGGAAAAAAGCTTGGGCAAAAGACTGTCTAATAAGCAGTACTCTTCTTGCGGACTGTTTTGCTAATTCTCCTGCCACCCGACTAAGCAATTCGTTCTCATGGCCCATGATTTGCACCTAATTCTTTGCCTCTCCATCTAGCCTGTAGCGGCGTCTGGGACAACATCACATGCTGGCGCCCTGCAGACATTGGGGAAACTGTCACGGTGCCCTGCCCCAAAGTGTTCAGCAATTTCTACAGCAGACCAGGTATTTGCATTGATTCCTGGGCTCATGGATGTTTTCATCTGGGGGTGGGGGGTCAGTTTTTCCCCAAAGAAGCAAGCTGGATCTTGCTTCTTTGGTAGCCATGTGCTTACTCCCTAGTTCTAAGGGAGCCAGAGAACATCAGCCCATGTTGGGTGACTTCTTCTTTAAGGAAGCAGAAATACCTCAACCTCTGGAGCCTGTATAGGCAAGCAGGGCAGATACAGAGGGAAAGACTGGACGATAAACTCTCAAGTGACAAAGCAGGAAAAATTTGCATGCATGATACTGAAGATAGGGTGGGAGGAAAGGGAAAGAAGGTGACTGTAAACCCAAGAGAGATTACCATAAGGTTGTAAGGGTTAGGGAGAGAATTTGGGACACTGCACAAAATATGCTCTTACAGACTAATTTGCGGTTGCTTAGAGTTTAGAGAATTTGGTGCCATCCATGCCTCTGTCCTACATTGTTCTTTACGCATGCCTCAGGGTCCCAGGTTTTCATAACACAGAGGAATCTGTGTAGCAAAATACAGATTAGAAGACAGAGCCAGAACAAGAAAAGTGCAGTGCTTTGGAGAACTGGAAAATAGTTTTATCTGGGCAGATACTGAGGGGGAAAGCTGTAAGCATGATAATGTTGTTGGGGACTTGGTCTCCTACTGGCAACCTGGGCCCCTAACCTACCTCTTTGTCATTCACGGCCATGTTAGAGAGTCTCAACCATTCTCAATATTCTGACCTCTAAAAGGTCTCATCCAGTTCAGTCACCAACATCTCCCTCAGGGGCTAGGCCATGAGTGCAAAGAGGCAAGCCACTCCGATTGCCAATGGGTCAGGTGTGGCCTGAGTCAGAGGCCTCAGGAGGGATACCAGTAGGTCCCCAGGGAAGGTGATGGGAGACTGGGACCTCAAGTCCTTCAAAGACTATGGAGTTGCTTCTGCCCAATAGTGCTGATCTCAGGATCCCTAGCCTGGCAGGAACTGCTAACGTACATTGTCAGACAGGAGATGAGCTCTCAGTGCTTGGTGCCTGCTCACTTCTGGTGAACAGGTGGCCATCACCATATAGAAAAAAATTGCAGGGCCTTTGGGTCAGAAAGCCTATCTCCTGATCAAGCTCAAAAATTACCCAGCCTCCAGGACCATAAAGGAAGACCTTTGTAAAACATCCTTTATCTGTGAGTCCCATGAGTAGTTTGGTCAAGGGACAGAAGATCCACAGACGACAAGGACATGTGTCTTAGTTTGGGCATCTCAAATAAGAATCAGGTCAGTTGAAATGACTAATGCCCTTGTCAGTCCCTTTCCCACCAGGTCTGTCCAGAGCTTCATTCTCTTTCTGCTTTATGTGGTCACCTGCCACATTCTTTGTAAATAGAGCGAATGCTTCATTTTTTTTTGATAAATTTGAGATTATTTAGGAATAAATGGTAGGATTTTAAAATAACAAAACTTCTATATTTCTTAGTATTTATATCTCAATCATGTGTTTTCCTCCGACTGATAGCCAAGTGGAAACTGTTCTACGCTGCTTCTTAAGCATTGAAGGGTGAGGGACAGGCCAAATGGAGAGGGGGCAAGAGTTAAAAACTAAAGGATAAAAGAGAGGTTGCTCCAGAGCATTGAGCCTGGCCACCAGCACTCTGATAGACACAGACATCAGAATATGCTTAGGGTTGTCATTCAGCTTCAGAATACCAGCTCTGAGGCTTTACCAACCGTGATCTGTTCTCATCCTGCTTTTACCATTCCGTGATACAGTGTGTCCACTCATGTCCCCTAGGCCCTGGAGGCAGGTCTCAGGAAGAAAGGAAGCTGTGCAGAGCAATTAAGGAAAGACTTCTGGACAGCCTCAGTCACTTGCTGATTAGGGCTTCGGCTTGTTGTATCAATCTTGGTTGTGAGGCTAGTTTTCAAGGACCAAACATCTGAAATTTACTTTCCAGGAAACATAAGCAAAAACTGCACTAGTGATGGGTGGTCGGAGACATTCCCGGACTTCATAGATGCATGTGGCTACAATGACCCCGAGGATGAGAGTAAGGTAGGTGCCAGATTGGCTACACAGCTCCACTCATGGACACTGTAAACAGAGAACATTGTCTACAGGTCTCCTTACCTCTGTAGCGCTACAGCGTCTTGATTCACACTTGGTCTCCAACATGCTGTGGCTTTGGGGATTTGCTGATTCTGCATGATTTAGGAGGCCCAGAAAGGAAGGCTTTCCTTACCTGTCAGCGTGTCTGGATGGGAGAGACTCCCGTAAGTGGGTTATACCTGCCACAAGTTAGCATTTCGGGGGTCCCCTGAGCAACAAGTCCTTCATGCCATCTGGATCTCTTCATCCCATTTATAGTTTTGCCATTATCTTGTGTACTGATCCCTCAGTACACAAGTCCAATGCCAAGACATCTTCGTACGTTCTGAAGCTGGGTCTCTTCGTAGTTGCTAGTGTCTTACCTCAGGCCACTCAGGGCAACTGCCAAGAGTCTCTCCAGCCATGGCTACAGCACTCACCTAACCATTTCTAAGATAGAATACCACATCATGAGTAGATCTTTCACTAAGTATGTAACAGTTGGTGATCTGGACATTCCTAACTCATCCCTGTCTGGCAGCCTAGAGTATCCTTGAAGCAACTTCCTTTGCGCTTGACCACTGTCTCAGCCTACTCAGCCTGAGGCACCTTCTCACCACAAGGAGGGCTTGAACTCCTTACAAACCCACATTCAGTTACATACAAACATGCGATTGCTCAGTAAGATACTGAATGTAGGGAAGACTCTCCAGAGACTCAAAACAACCAAGCACAGATTCTTCCACACAGCCACAGAGCAGTCACTTCATGCCTCAAGTCTCCTCCTGCCTATCACGGTGTCTTCTCACCATCCGTGACAGCAGCACTGCTTCTGGGGGTTGACCCACTTGCCCCTTGCCCCAGACTAATTGCTTTCCTTTCTTCATTGAGGTTTATAATTCAAAGCCAAGAGATTATGAAACTCAAGGAAAGAAAGCGCCATGTTGTGACCATGCTCCACTAGTTGAGGGTAGCATTCCTGGATGATAGCAGTATAGGACTCTTCAGATCCATTACTGGACTGAGATGTTGGCTGGGATTCCAGCCCACTAGCACACTCAGAACACCATGGAGAGGGTTCTACGTAACATCCTGCATAGTGAAACAAAGCTGAGAGATGAACCAGCGTTAAAGACCAAGATTCCTTGCATACGAATAGATGCCAGCTCACTTTTGACCCACTAACCCACCCAGGAGTCCATACACAAATCCCTGGTCAGATGTAGGAACAAGGGACCTATGTCCTCTCTGTCTCCTGTGCTGCACACTCTGATGATCTGATTCTATTGTTTGGTCTCATGTGACAAAGTCCCAGAGAAAACAGGTTTCTTTTCTGGCCAGTGACACTGTGGTGACACTGTGGTGCTGCCTGCCTGTTCTGTTGTGTGTAATCACCACCTTTAGTTTCTCTGTGACAAGTGTATCCCGTGTTCTCTGTGGCTGATTATTGGTGAAGCCGTGGGTGGTACCCATCCCCCTAGAATGGCTGCTGAGCACACAGGACAATTGTGTGATCTGAACTTGGTAATTACAGAGTATACTGAATTTCATGTTGCTGAACCCCACCCACATATCCTGTAGACCAACCTTAAGAGGTTCACTAAGCTGAGTCAGGCTCACAATCCTGGAGAATGCAGACAAAAAGCAGCTACTTAGGATGCACCTGAAGTCAAGGTGCAGAGAGACTACTGAAGCAGAAATGTTCCCGCCCTAGGTCACCTGTATCCTGCATGTGTGACTAGAGGACCAAATTCTCAGACTGCCCTGCTTCCTCCTCATTTACCAAATCCCTGAAATGGCTGTTTCTGTCCCATCTGTTAATGGCACCATCCTCGGGGTCATGTTGATGCCAAATTATGCTTATCATTTTACCCTTTTATAATACTGGACCCCCACAAATATGGACCCAAATCCCACAAGGGCCTTTGGTAGGAGCATGAAAAGCAAAATTCTGGGTATTCTGGCCTGCAGCTCTGAGGGCTACATTCTTAGAAGCTCCTTTCTTGTCTGCACAAAGAGATAGGCAAAAACCCATTTGAAAGCTCAAGACTCTATCCATGTGGAATAAGATCTGAAACATGTTTTTACAGAAGGCAAGAGTGCATGTTAAACTGCCCTAAAGCATTTTGATGAGTTGTCTCTAGGAAGTTTCACACTGGCCTTCTGGGAGTGAGCATCACCTCAGCACAGACTCTGAGTTTGCAGAGATGGTTCTTAAGTCCTCTTCTGAGTATCCCGAGTTCTGATTCAGAGCAGAGATAATGGTCATGTCTTCAACCCCATCCCTCTGAAGCCGGTCTGGTGAGACAAGATCACCTAATTAGGGGCCATGGAAACAGATCAAGCAGTCATGAGTCTCAGGGCTTCTGTGAGGGAGTACAGTTGGGAAGATTCCTGTTTCTAGGTGGGATTGTCTGCCCTGTAAGCTTGCAAATGGACTTTGCTTCATATCTGAACATAGCAGGTGTTGAGCAGTGTCCTGAGGCTGCTTCAGTACTCTCTTCCTAGCCTCATGTGCAGGTCTCTAGAAGAGGTCTGGGCAAGACACACACACACACACACACACACACACACACACACACCCCTTCACCTCTTGTGTGTTCAAAGATCTCTGGGAGCCTGCATTCTGAGCTCTCCCCAGTTATGAAGAGTGACAGGGATGTAAGAAGCTCAGGGATGTAAGAAGGCCTTGCAGAACAAGACCTCTCTTTTCCTTGATTTCTCCTAGGTCACAGTCAGGGAGAATTTCCAGAGACACTGGAAAACTCCTGAGGCCCATTCGGTGCTTCTGAGGGGGCTATAATTAAACCCTGCCTGTGTGAGGCATGGCTTCTGATCCCTCACGCATTCTGTCTGTTTTGAAGAACTATTTTTGTTCTTAATTAAACATTTCAGAGATTCTTCAAATAGCATAAATTTATAATAATGGATTAAAACGTCAAAATATTTTTAATGCAAAAGGCAATAGAAATGATGGGCCAAAGTCAAAATGAGTAATTCTTCTAAATTGCAGCTTACACACTTCAAATACTTTAGATACTAAGTTGCTTCACAGATGCCTTGAAATATAAAACTATGGCAAATATGGTGACATCATAGATACCCTGAGTATGGCACAGATTGCATCTGGGCTCTGGGCATACACACACACACACACACACACACGGCCCAAGCTGAGGTCCCTTGTGAAGGAGTACAGAAACATCTGAGAGATGATTCTGTGTAGAAGACCAGCTCTTTTTTTGTCTTCCTTAAATTGAAAAGTCATACAATATATTCAGATGGTGGTTTCCCTCTCCCATTTCCTCCCAGATTCAACTTCTTCCTATTTTTAAAAAGAACCAAACAGGCAAATTCAAAAGGCAAAGAAACCAGACTTTTAAAAAAAAAAAAAAAGCAGTGAAAAGGCTCAAGAAACACACAGAGGCAGACAGACAGACAGACAGACAATCCAGAAAAGCACAAAATTGGAAACCACGATATACAAGTAAAAGATCAGTAAAATAAAAAATCCCCCTACAAAGCAATATGAAACAACCCTACAAAACACCCCTGAGTTCATCACTCTGTTATTAGATTTAGGACTCACTACACAAGATGGAGCTCATGCCTGATACTGCTCTGGTGGCTGAGAGCCTGAGTCTAGACTAGCCATAGGCCTGGGGAAAGCCCAGATCTTCTTGTCTAAAACAGCTTGAGCTTTGCCTCAGCATCACACTTTCTCCTCAGATTTGTTTTGGGGGTATCTCACTCACATGTAGTCATATTGTCCCATGAAGGTTATGTGGGTAGCCAACACTGGTTTCAAAATAGATTAAGGTAAGTAAATACATGTCACAAAAACCATAGGCTTGACTACATAGGGAAAAATAATAAGATCAAATTGAAGTGCTAGGAATCTCTTTGAGGAGAGATGTTAGGGTCCTTGGGGCTTCAGCATAGTGTCCGGGCTGCCTATATGATTATAACTCACTTGAGAACAAGAAGCCACCTCTGTTATGCCTTCCCACCTGGCTCTCATATAAAAGGATTACTTTGGCTAAATTTTGAAGAGAGCGTTTGGCACTTGTGTCAAGTAGACACATTTCTTCTATATTTTTTGATATTCCTAAAATTATTGATACCTTCCCCTCTCAGAATCCTCCACACTAGGCCACTCTCCCTAATATGGTTCCTCATACTTAACATGGCTGATGGCACAGACCACACCATCAACCCTCTAGCACTATGAAGGCACTTGACCCCTAACAGCCCAATAATAGGCTGGGAATCCTGGGAGTGGAAGGAGGAATTCACAGGGAGCTTCTCTGACAATCCAGAATTGCACAGGGATGTGTCAGGATGGGAGTTTCTGGACATCAGTTCCAGTGCTCACCAGGTGACAGATTCCAGCAGTTGCTCACAGGGACAAAGGCTCATTTCTGTATAGGTTATACTCACTCCATGTTGTGGTGTCTCTGTTTTACCTTGCATCAAAAGGCTTGTATTTCATAGTGTTTCAGGCACATTGTGTGCCAGGTTTAATGCCAGATAGTAGTGAGAAGAAAAGATTTAGGGAAGTCAGAGTAATGTCAGCTGTGGACAAGATGGGTTTGACAACTTGAAAAGGCTAGGCAAGGAGCTACTCCATGGCTGGTGTGGCAGAGAACTTGAATCACAGTTACCCACAGGGGCCCATGGCTGACCTTGCACTCACACAAGTGTGATCAAGAAGTTGCCCTGTGAAGACAGACTGAGTTATCAGTCATGCATACTCCTGTTTTAACAGAAGCTTCACACATTGGGCTTGATGCTTTGCAGCAAACCATTAATTCTCTTCAAGGCCAAAGGAGAAACAAGAGGGAAAGGCTGCCCAGGAATATGATACGGTTCTCCAGATTCTTAAAGCCCCTCCATTGAGAAATACTACCCTAGAGCTGGAAGTTGATACAAACCAGAAAATGAAAGGACTGAGAAGCAGTCTATGAAGATAGCCATCCAGGGAAAGTACAAGCTAATGTCATCTCTATCTCTCAGTCTACAGAGTCCCCTCTTCCCTTTTTAAGAGCCTATCCTGATCCCTCTAGGATCTTAAATCAAAATATTTTTTCTTTAATAAAAATAAAAACCTATCTTGAGATAAATTACTTGCTGAGGTAGAGTAAGAGCTCCACACAGCATAGACACAATTTTTTAGATGACAGCAATCAATGAGCTTCTTGGTCCTCTCCTACCTACAGCATCTCTCTGTGACAGGTGCAGATCCTCCAAAGAAACATTGTAAACCCTGAAGGTTCATGAGGACAGATAGAAAGTCCCACACTTCCAGTGAGCTAAATTCCCAGCTCCTTCACCTACCTAGAGTACAGAAGACAGCTACTGAGGAGAACCCAGGTCATGTTAGGTCAAGTAGCCCCAGGTTCAAATCTTAGAAAACCAACTATTTTCCTGTCAGGACATCAGTATCTGGATACAGATACCCCTGTGAATGTGTTGGACTTGGTAGGGTCTCCTAGCCATTAGATTTGGGTGGTCTGCCAGGCACAAGTTTAAAATCAAATGTCAGAATATTTGATAATAAAGCAAAGACTGCCAGTTCTAGGTCAGCTGCCTTCTTGTTTTAAAATCATAAACTCTGCATATGTATAAAATGCTCAGTGGGATAGTAAGCTACCAAATAATCTCTGATTATTTTCTTACCTTAGAAATTCTACATTAGGGTTTTAAAATAAATTTCTCTCCCTGTTCATCTCACCACTAGAAAGAAATACTCAGTTCTATTTAAAGAAGGTGTGTATGTTAGGAGAAAGGATGTCACGCTGATCATGGGCTGCCTTCCCAATAGCTCCTGAACATGCCTAAAATCACCCTAGAGGTACACACAGGCTCAAGTTCATTCTGCAATCACCCTTGAACTGGGCTTATAATTTTCATGGGAACTGTGACCACACAGACCTCACCACTAGAAACCAGCATTCTCCTAAGCTGGCTACATGGATATCTTTACCATCCTCAAGAAAAATTATATCCTCAAGAGGATGTGTATCCCCAGGAGAGTCTGTGTTCTCAGGAGAGGCCATGTCTTCAAGAAAAGCTTAGTCCCCAGGAAAGACTATGACCTCATGAGAAGACATCATATCCCCATGAGAAGTGAGACACTTTTTGGGAGACTTGGTTCCTGCAGCAGCTGAGCTGGTAACCTAGTAACCTCTGATCATCAGCAGCCAACATTCATGTCTGCTCCTGAATATCTAAGTGACCACTGACCTTCATCACCCCGATGTAGCCTGGAGCCTGTCTCAAATGGATCCAGCAGCTCCACTTCCTCTGATGAAGAGGTAAATGATTGGAGGGTAAACACATTATGAGTATTCTTGGGCTGAGGCTAAAGGAGAAGTCACTGCTACTTTGAGAGCAAGGGATGTGAATTCAGCCCTGATCAGAAGATAACACCCAAGGCAGAACTTCCTGCAAGAAAGACTAGGGATACATGGTCTGCATCTTACCTCTCATGGCCTCTTAAATGACAGAGAAATCTCCCAAGATTTTGGAATTATCTTCCATTGGCAGGTAGAAGCCCAAGCTCCAGACCCCTCCCTTTACCCTAAGACACCCAACCAGATTTAATCAAGACCTTGGAAAGAGAAGTTACAGAGTGGATATCAGTACTCTGTTGCAAGAAGCCAGTGAATATATAGATGTGATGATCCACCCTTCCTGGCAGACTTGCTTCGGGGGCCTCCTGTAGTCTGTGGGAGGACTCAAACTCAGGATTCTGTGTCTTAAGCCACTCAGCACTAGAAAACCTGTTGGCTGAGCCTTCAGCTGGAAGAAATGGTCATTGTTGTAGAAAACACATTTTTTTCCTGAGTAAGGTAAAAGATATCCTTAATTTGTGGATGATTTTTTCATGCTATATATATATATATATATATATATATATATATATATATATATACACACTGTCCTAGTACCCATGAGTTCATTGCCCTTGCATTCACCTAGACTTGGATGCAGAGCAGTGTCCCATGGCTGTTGTGCCGCACAACTATAGTGCCTATACTGAACGTGGAGAGGTGATTTTAGTTATTTGCCCCTAAACAACACCTCACAACAGCTATTACACAGAGCTTACATTGCACTGGTTAGCATAGTCATGTGAATGGCTTAAACATATAAAAGGATTGCACAGGTTATAAGCAAATACTACAACACTTATACAAAGGACTTGAGATCTGCAACTTTTTATGTCTTGAGATCCTGGAAGTTGTCCCCATGCGTCTTAAGGGATGATACAGAGCCTATTTCTCCAGGTCAATGCTTGTGCCTGCCTGGCTAATCATCCTTTCTTATAGTCCCAGAAACTGTGAGGAAGACAATCTTCTTCCTGACCACCAGAACCTCAGAAGCCTCTGTAAAATGAATTATTTTAATGTAAGTATAAACAGTTTATTAATCTGGTGGCTGCATTTCTTTACCTTAGCTAGTCTCTGATAATCACACAGAGAAACCAAGATTTATTTCAAGCTGCACCTCGATACTTGGGCAGTTATATGATTGACCTCCTACACTAATCTGGCTATCTCCCATCCCCATGATACTTGCAATTTAAAATTCTTCTAGCTCTCTCTTCTTCAGATGGTTTCTTCACACAGTATATTCTTAGACCCTGTCCTCCTCGTGGCATATCTGAATCTCCCTCCCTTTCTCTCTCTCCTTTCCCTGAATGATGGAAGTCCTGCCCTATTCTTCTGCCCGACCATCAGGTGATCAACATTTATTGACAAAACACAGAGTAAATGGTGAGAATTATTTGCACAAATAAGATGGAGTGCGGGTGATTATTGACCTAAGCATTACAATGCCATCTCCGGATTGAAACAAGAAATACAGGAAGAGAAATCTGCATTTGAATAATACGCAGTACACAAACACATTATGCCTACAAGCTTCATCAAACTTGAAGCAGTGGCTATGAACCCAGTGGTAGACTTCATTCCCTTGGCTCCAAGCGTTAGCACCATGGCCAGTTCTGCCTGCAGACTATCTCCATCGAGCCTCAGCTGAACTAGAAGTGCTCTCACTTCCATTTTACTGTGTGGGAAAGAGTTGAAAATAGTTGCCTAGGCCACAGACTCCCCAGTAACTGAGGATTTGGATCACCAATGTAAGACATTAAGCAGCAGAATAAGCTTTGAGAAGGGTCGTTACCCTGACTGATGGCTAGTGCATCCAACATGTAGATACAGAAATCTGAGATAAGTAGGCAACTGTTCCCCATCTATAAAATGAAGTCATCAAACAAACCACTCATTTCTTCAAAGTATAATTAGGATCCTAGACCTCACTTCTGATGCACTGTTGGCAGGCTGCTTTCTGTGCCACATCTGAGGCTGTGTTCCTGAAAGTATAGCATGCCACCGGATAGATGTTGTGACTGATAAGGAGCCTTGTTGGAAGCAAGAGATTACCTGGGGAGGAACATAAAAAGGGACAGGGACCATGGGAGTTGCTGTGGCTGTTCAGCTCTCCTTTATAGCTTGTTGGGATATAGACATAGTCCAGAACAGAAGAATAACAACCAATAACACAAACACAAGATACATTTACCTCATGGGAAAATTCATGCCTCCTTGCCAGTGTCTCTGAAAACATATCTCCCCAGCACCGTGTTTGCAGAAGTGGGTACCATGACCTCACTAGCCCTGGGAACCTGGCTAAGATTCCAATACCAGGCATGATTTCCCTCCTATTGAGTGGGCCATAAGTCCAATTAGACAGCTGTTGGTTGCCAACAATATAAGAGAGCTACTTTTTGCATCTTTATGCATATCTTGCCATTCTGGTCATTTCTGTGGTTCATAGGTTTTACAACTGAGAAGGACAGTTCAATTGTTTCCCTCCCTTGGAAATTTTGCATAATATTTTCTGAAACTGTAGAAGCAGAGGCTTTCAGGTCAGATCCAGCTTGAGTCATACAGGTCTTATGTCTATCCTAAGTGTGTGGTTGGTGTGTTTGCTAATAACGCCCAAGCCTCAACCCTTGAGAGACACACAAGGGCTACATGACTATCCTACCAAAAGCACTTTATAGATTCAATATCATCCCAATAAAAATATCAAAAACATTCTTCACAAAACCAGAAAAAAATCTAAAATTCATATGGAACCAGGAAAGTCTTTGGTGGCCAAATCAATCTCAGCAGAAAAAGAGAACTGGAAGAATTGTTATTTTAGACTTCAAGATATATTATGTAGTTATTGTAATAAAGACAATATGGGATTGGTACAAGACAGATATGTAGGCCAATGTAATAAAATAGAAGACCCAAACATGAGTACTTATAACTACAGCTACCTGATATATGACAAAGAGGCAGGTATTTATACACTGGAGAAAAGATGGCATCTTCAACAAATGGTGTCAGGAAAACTGTATTTCCATATGCAGAAAAAATGAAATTAGACCCATATCTAGTACCCTTTACAAAAATTAGATCCAAGTGAATCAAAGACCTCACGTTGAAACCTGAAGAACTGATTCTGACAGAACATATAGGTAGCATCCTATAGGATATAGGTATGGGAAAGGACTTTCTAAACAGGACTCCATTTGACAAGAAGATAAGACAAGAAATTGACACCTAGGGCCTCATAAAACTAAAAAAAAAAATCTGTACAGCTAAGGAAATAATCAACTGAGTAAAGAAGAAACCTACAGAATGGAAGAGAGTCTTTGCCAGATATACATCTAACAGAGAATTAATTATCCAGACTATACAAACAAACAAGCAGAAAACCAAAGATTCAAAAAAAAAAAAAAACCACACACAACCAATTTTAAAATGGACTAGGAATCCAAACAAAGTTAATAAAAGAAATAAAAATAGCTCAAAATTATTCATTATTCTTAGCAATTAGGAAAATACAAAATAAAATAACACTGAGAGTTCATCTTACCCCAGTAGAAATGACCAAGACCAACAAAGTAATTGACAACAAATGCTAGTGAGGCTGTGGAGAGAGGTGAACACTCATTCCCTGTTGGTGGGCATGCAAATTGGCATAGCAACTCTGAAATCAGTATGGAGAAGTCTCAAAAAACTAAAAATTTTAAAAATTTCTATATGGCCCAGCTATCCTGGGTGTATGCTCAAAGGATTCAACATCCTACTAAACAAAAGTTACTCAGCCATGTTCATTGCTGCTCTACTCACTACAGCCAGGAAACAAATACTCTAAATGTCCCTCAGCTGATGGCTGGATAATGGAAATGTGGTATATATACACTATAGAATACTACTCAGCTGTAAATAAAAATGAGATTTGCAGGTAAATAGATGGAACTAGAAGGATTATATTGAGTGAGATAACCTAGATGATCACCTTCCTTTCTTAGACAACATAGTTGTATACAACCAGTCCGGGGATGTCCCTACTACATCAATAAATACTCAAGAAAATACCTTATAGTAGACATGCCAAAAGCCAGTCTAATGGAGCCAGTTCTTCAATTTCCATTTTTCTAGGTTATTCTAGTTTATGAACTAGTCTAACCAGCATAACTGACCCATTGCCGACATAACATACAAGTGCATCACTATTAAATCATAATCTTTTTATTTATTCCCTAATATCTAATGTTATTATCACAATATAAAACGTAACATTACTTTTAAAGTCTTTAAAAAATCTCAAAGACTTTAAAGGTTCTAAAGACTTTAAAGGTTTCTAAAATACCCAAAGTCTCTTAACTGTAGGTTCTTATAAAATCAAAACCAAGTTAAATAACTTCTTACTCCAAAAGAGGATACTCTGGAAGTAGAAATAAGAACAAGCAAACTAAAACTCCAACGATACAAATAGTTCAGTCTGCAGCCTAGAACACACAATCTTCTGGGATCCAAAGAGTTTGAGGGCAGAACCTTTTCTCCAGCTCTGCCATCCACAGCACACACAGCTTGTCTACTAGACTCAGAGCAGCTCTATTCTTCACCTGGATGGTCAACCCACAACCCTGGCATCTCAAATATGCTGAGGCCTTGACTTCATCTGAGCCTACACCTTCAACAGTGTCTTTTCTTATCCTCTTCAGGGATATCTATCCTGCCACATAGTGCCTTGCCTTGGCTTCTCTCCAGAACCCATCCCATGCTGATGTTTCCACTACATCAATGACCTCTCCTGACCTCTCACAGTGCAAAGCCTCAGCTTCTTTCAATGACTCCTTCAATCCTGCAGCTTTCATACCACCGAAGCCAGTACCACATATTACCAATTTCAGCTACCAGCTGGAGATGCAGCCGTGCCTCCCTCTGGACCACAGTTTCAGTGTGCTAACCTGAGGAAATACTTCCCAGGGTATTTCACCCAAATGAAGCTGGTCTCTTGTTAATCATAGTTGATTCTTCAGCTCTAGCTAAGCAGCATTGATTGCCCTATCGAAGCAAAGATTTCATTTCTTTTTGGGGGAATCTTGAAAGTGGAAGTGGAGCTGTCTCTGGCTCGTTTGCCTGCTCTTGAGACCCTTTTCCTCTGACTGGGTGAGATTCCCAGTCTTGATGTGAGGGTTTGTGCCCTATCTTATTGCATATTGCTGTGCCACGTTTCGTTGATGTCCCTGGGAGGCCTGCTCTTTTCTGGCAGGGGAGAGACAGTTGTAGACTATATCTGAGAGACAGGGGAGGAGCCTGGGAGGGGTGGAGAGAGTGAAATCTGTGGTCAGGATATATTGTATGAGAGAAGAATAAATAAAATGCTCTTTAAATTTTCTTAATCCAAAATACCACTTGAAGGAGCACCTAATAGAATCTTTGTTATCCTCTGAAACTTCACAAGCCAAATCTCTACCATATTCATTTTCCTTGGCATTATCTTCCAAGTTCCCTCAATAGCCCATGAAGCTCCAAAACCTCAATGACTTTTCCAACCCAAATTTCCAAATACTGCTACAATCTTCCCCCAAAACATAGGCAGCTACCACAGTAATATTCTACTTTCTGATAGTAATTTTTTGCTCTACTTTGTTTTTTCTTACTGGGATAAAATATAACCAACATCAACTTAAAGAGGAAAGGAGCTATTGTATCTTATATGTTTTAGTCAACAAAGGCCAGGGCAGGACCTCAAGGCAGAAGCCTAGAGACAAGAACTGAACCAAAGACCATTGAAGAATGCAGCTTGCTCACCTGCCCAGAGATGGTATTACACACAGTGGGCTAGGCCTTTCTACCTCAGTCAAGAATCAGTATTCCCGAAGGCCAGTCTGATAGAGGTAATTCCTCAATTGAGGTTCTCTTTTTCTGGATGACTCAAGTTTGTGTCAAATTAACAAAACTAACCAGCACACTGGGCATGGTGGTTATAGAGTTGTAAATGTCAGCTTTCTGTCAGGAACAGTAGAAAAACTCCACAGGATTCGGGAGAAAACAGAAGTAACCCACAACAGTTAGCAGCAACAGCACATGAAGGAAATAGGCCAGCAGTGTCAAAAGACATCCAGAGAGATATTCTTGACATGAAAATTTTGTTGAGCGGGAAACCATCTGTTGCTGAACCAGGAGACAAGACCAAGCAAAGCCTTACAAGAGTGGTCAGCAGGCTTCTGAGGTGTGCTGTGCACGTCATCAGAGATGCTTTTCTCACTGGTTAGGGTGGATAGCTACCTAGCTGGTGCTACAATATACCAAGCTGTCATCCACGACTTGAGGCTAGAGCTGCCACAGCTGCAAGGAAGACAGTTCTGAGAGCTTCTCTACTGATGAAGCTGCCAACTCAGTCATAGGTCAGTCCTGGCCTCTCTGGTTAATTTTATTTTCATTTAATATTCCTCACTCTGCTTTCGACATCCTCTCTGTTGATTGAGATCGTCCCCAGCTGTTAGGTATTACTGATGTTCACATCACATTCCTTTCCTATCTACATGGACATCAGAAACCAAAATCCCTGTAGATTCTTAGAGTGGCTGTAGTCATGTGGTTTTGACTGCCTTGTTTTCATGGACATCACTGACAGCAGAGATTCTGGGAATGAAGAAGGAACCATCACAGAACTACAGCTCAGGTCTGGGAGCCTAAACTTAACAAAAAGAAAGACCAGTGAGCCAGCGCATGCTTTTCAGCCAGCCTTCATTTTCTTGGATAAAGTTTAGCTGGGTTTCAGATTTTTGCGGACGGCCACTGGAGTGGAAAACACTATCCCTCATTTATCCAGTGGGCAGCCTGTGGCCCTGTGATTGTGTCATACAAATCTAGCCAAAGAAGCCACAGTTGTGCTGTTGTGGATAAGGCCTCTTCCAACAATGCACAAGTACATCATCTTGTTGACATCTTCTCCAGTAAATTCTGAGACAGAGGGAACATTGCTTACCCCCAGAAAATACTGACACCAGTTAGAAACAGTCTGTGAACAATTGTTTTAGTTGAGGAAGACGTATTCACTTGATACAGGTGTCAACTCAGGAGACAGCACTATAGGGCTCCCACCCAAGTTAGTTGTCTGTATGGTGAGCATAGAGACTTAACAAATGTTTCTATGGAAACAAAAGACAAACAAAGGCCAACAGTCAGAACAAATGGCATACTGGGAAAATCCCTGGAAAGGACTTCTGGCTCTCAGCTCCCATCACCTCCAAGTTGTGTGGGATGGAGGGGCAGTATTGGCTAACAGTTATTGTAGTTTCAGCTTGAATATCCTTGGTGGTGTTGTCAGGTATCCCAGAACAATGGCTATGTAGCACAGCCTGACAAATGGCATCCAGGATGGGACCGATGAATTCTCTAAAGCGTGTAGTAGCTTTTCTAGATCCAGTTTTCAGCCCGTGAATAAAGGGGCAGCCCCAGTTTCCAGTGATTGCAAATTCTTCTAATGGAATAAAAATGGATGGAACGTTAGCTTGAACACTCATAGGATGATATCGGAAGAAAAAATGGTATAGAGATAAAATGAAAGTCAAAGATACTAGACAGGGCTATTGTTGGGGCCATTGGTGTTCTTTACTAACCAGGTTTCTTCCTGAGATCGCCCACTCCTGCCAAAGGCAATCACAGATGATTAAGCAGAGTAAATCTAGTCTCATTAAACTTGAGCTAATGGGTCATACAGCCAAAGTATTTGCCCAGTCCTGCAAAAGACCTTCAAGTCAGCACCAGTGATGTCCAAGGAGGCTCACTGGCTCTATAAGGTCAGCCATAGCCCATTAGAGCTTTCTGGAAACAAGGAATCTCCAATTAGACTTTTAAAAGCTCCTCTGGGCCAAGGACCCACCACGGTGTCCTGTTAGTGGAGAACAGAACCACCACGAATTTATACAAATCACAGCATTCCACAAAAGTTAGAGTATGCAAGAAAAGCTTCTCAGTTCACTTTGTTTACAAAAGCATACTTTGCCAAAGTTTCAGAAAGCTCCAGTGAAAAGAGAATATGGGTTCTTTGAATCTAGGAAATGGAACATCAGAAAGTCCAAAAAATTATTTCCTGGATCTGTCAGTTTGGTTATTCTGAATATTCCCATCCAAATGAATTAACGACCTTGAAGTTGTCCAAATGCTGTGCTTGCCCATATCCCATGGATCCTCTTGCAGTCTGTACGATAGCTCCTTGCAGAACTTTTGGAAAAGCATCAGATTAAGAGAACAGCTGTCAACTGTCTGTGGTAAAGACTGATGAGGGCCCACTATAAACTATGTGTTACTAGAACTGGCCTGACAGCATGGTCTCAGGACACACTGGGTTTCCAAGAGTCTCATACACTTTCTGGCAGGCCTAAGCTAATGGCATCTATCCACACAGATATAAGGTAAGGGAAGTTAACCATCATCTACTGCAAAAAAGCCTAATTAATTCAATTTCTCTGTGTTTTTATAAACAGAAAGAACAAATTCTTTTGAGCTTGCTAGGAGCCCTCTGGAAAAACTCAAGTTAGTTTGAAATCAAAAGGCTTCATTTAGGATTCAATTTGCAGAAGTTTGTCAAAAACATCAAAAAAATGTAAAAGCATTGTTTAAATAGGATCAAAAGCAGTTGTCTCTTTAAAACAGTGACAGATTTCAAAGGCAAATACAGAAAGTTACATGGTTATTTAAAAGACAGAAAATGTAACTTTTGAATAGTGAACCATAGGAAATTATCTCAATGAAAAAGACTCCTAATCTGATTATTCAGAAGGCAAAGAAAATCCTTTAGAATCTCCTCTCAAGTTGAGGTTTTCCCCTGGGCTTGCATGTTTCTGATAAAGTTCTACCTACATATGCTTACAAACAGTGGATTCCATCAACACTAAACACAAAAACAAGTAAGGTCAAGAAATGGTGGAACATGCTAGTAAAGCCAAAACTGGTCAACCAGCAAGAGGGTCCTGAGTTCAAGGTCACCTTGGGCTATGCAGGTAGATACCATCTCAACAAACACAAAAGAACAGGAAGAGAGACAGGAACAGAGGCAAAGTTTAATCAGCATTATACCTTTTTACAAAAACACATTCTTGGGATGGTGAGATGTCTCAGCAGTTAAGAACACTGGCTGTTTTGCTTGTTCTTTGACTATTTGTGTTAATTGTCTTGCTTGTTCCTTGACTTTGCATCTATTGTATTGCTAGTTTCTCAACCTAGAACTGACCTTAATATTTGCATGTAATTAAAATGGTATAAAAGCAAAAAAGGAGGAGGGGGGATGAGGGTTTCTGGGGGAGTAGGGAAAGGGGATGACATCTGAAATGTAAATAAATAAAATATCCAATTAAAAAAAAAGAAGAAAGAAAGAAAGAAAGAAAGAAAGAAAGAAAGAAAGAAAGAAAGAAAGAAAGAAAGAAAGACAACACTGGTTATTCACCAGAGGTCCTGAGTTCAATTCCCAGCAACCCATATGGTGACTCACAACCATCTGTAAAAAAATCTGATGCCCTCTTTTGACATGCAGGTGTACATGTAGATGGAGCACCCACACATTTAAAGAAAATACAAAAATATATCATTTTTTCAAAAAGGTAAAAAAAACAAGTTATTTTACATACACATTCTTATATTTGCATTACAAAGTCTTACTGTTATAACATTATCTTACAATAATGCTAATTTTAAAATGCTAATAATTTCATATATTACCACAGAAGGTCCTCCCTCCCCTTCTCTGTCTCCTCTCCTCTGTCACTCCCTCCAGCTTTCCATGTGTCCTGATTGTCACACAAGCCCTCTGTAGATTAGCTGGCCTGTAAGCAATTCTTTTTTTGTTTGTTTGTTTTGTCTTTTGCTTTTGGTGTGGCATCGGACCGTTGACTAACAAACCAATTCTCTTCAGTTATCTGTCAGAAAGCAAGATAAACATAAGCTGGACAGCTAATTCTTCTTATTGGAAATTATGCTGATTTAATCCATTTGGTTTTTTTAAACTTTTATTGTTGAAAAATTTTGTAACACAAAGACAATATGACTGTTTAGAAATGTATCTACAACATGTGACACTGCTTTCTGTAAATATAAGTCTTTTTAAAACTAAAAACCAGTAATCTTATTTACTGGAAATTATCCAAATCATAAACAGTTGTACATTTCTGAGCTAATTTGATTTTTTCATTTATGATTTCCACTTTGGGGAATATTTTACATAATTAAGTGCTCATTTTTCTTTAAGTTAGTCAAATGGAATTTTTGGAAATTAGTTTTACTCTGGGTGAGTTTTCATCCAGAGGTTAAAAACATAAAAGACATATAGACAGAAACAGAGATCTCATAAACCCTCCATTTGAAATATCAGGCAGGTGTCAGTAGTATAATAAAGAATCCAGTGATTTGTCCTGAGTAGTTGGGTCAAGGCTGTGCTTCTGGAAGCTGAAATATACTAATCATTCCAATGCTCAACACTCTGAACCATGGATTTTTCATTTCTGTATCATATTGATCCTTTCAGAGTGGCTTTTTCCATAGGAGTTCTATCCCCAAGACATTCAGATGCTCTTTCAAGCCTTCCCAGTAACAGATGTCTTGACTAAGCTGACAGTTCCTCAGAGCCGTGACAGGTCTGGGTTATCCCTTCAGAATTTACCCATTTTTTCCAACAAGGCACAAGACTCTGTTGTATTATAAGCTCCCGGACAAGAGGAAGCCATCATTGCCTGATACACCCTAGTTCAGCAGCTAACCCAAAGCACTGGGAGTTAGATACTTTTTCCACCTCTATTGGGCTGTTGGCTCAGGGACCATGTCAACTTGACCCCAGTTTCACTGGTAGTTAACTGTCAAATGGTAGTTCCTAAACTCTAATAAGGACCTGCAACGGCCATGTGTGGAAATCAGAGATCAGGCTAACATGAAATAAACAATTTGTTAGTGTGGCCTGTGTTGGATTGTAGCTCATCTTGCTCCAAAATCCAGGTTACTAGGCATTAGTTGGTCAATGCAGCCCTGGAGCTAGCTTTGTGCTGTGTCCTTTACCTGCCTTCCAGTACCTCAGCAACAATAGTCACCATAAATGCTTAAAAAAAATGGGTGGAATTTTTCCAATGGGCAGCATGTTTCCCTTTATCTTTTGTTCTCTTTTTGTTGATTCAAATAAGACAAGTTTCTGTATGATTCTGGCCACAAAAATGAGTTTAAGAGGACTTTGTTTTGTTCCAGGCTACAATAACAAAATATTGCAGCTGGAGTGACTTATGCACAGGAGAGATTCATTTCTCCCCAGCATAAAAGCTGAAGTTTAAGGTCAGGGCACTGGCAGATGTTGGGTCTGATGAGACTCCCCCCAGACAGCTACCAGGATCAGGTGTGATAAGCTGGTGAATCCCTTTAGAGTTGCTCTGAGGAAGGACCCATCCCCCACTCATGAGCTCATCCCTCAGGATCTAGTAAAGCTACATCTCCTTATTGTTAAAGATTTAGTACATGGATTTGAGGTGGGGACACAGATACTGAGGTCACAATACCCATAAACACAGAATCGTATTTATTTTCAGTCATAACAAATTTGTTAGTTAAAAAAAAAAAAACAACTATACCAAGTCTGATCACATTTTGTTGATCCCTGATGTAGCTGGAAGATGTTCCATGTTAATTTTTAATTTGCTTTCTTATTTGCTTCTTTCCCTTTCCAGTTTTCCTGAGGGCATTTTCTTTACTTCCTTGCTGATTCAGCACTTCATCCACTAAGAACCTTGTCTTATTTTTCTCCAAATTATTTCCCCATAGACAATATAAGGCAAGTTTAGTAGTACAAATCACAATCCACTTGTTGGCCATTCACAACCTCATGCCCAGCTATCTTGTCTCTCCTCTTAACAACTTTGCACATCAGCTAGCTAGTATACTTGAAACGTATTTACAGGAACTCTGATAAATCAGGTATAATTTCTCACCAAGAAGTTCATCATTCTCCAAGAATCATGTCAACTTTCCTGCTCTTCCCGTCCCATGGAAGCCAACCCTGGAGTCTGGAAGCTCATCCTCACTATAGACAACACAGCTGAGACCCACCTTCAGCTGTCTTAGTGTCCGTTCCCTAGAAAAACCTAGATTTCTTGTCTCAAAGTGGGAGTTGTTGGTTGTAATAGGAATCTTACCTGGGGTGAAGAGTAATAACCATTGTTCTGCACTGGAGTCCTCATATTATGTGGAATCTATCTTGTGTTCAGCTCCTTACTATGGGAATTTTTTTTAAAGTTTACTTATAGGCATTTTCCCACCTGTGTGGCCAATGATTTTATTCTTTCTGCTGTTGCATCGTGGCTTTATTTGTGTATTTGCCCATGCCAAGCTGCGGTTGTGTTTCTCCTTCTTCAATGTGTGAAGCACTTTCCTTCTTCATGTCTTATTTTATGGGTAAAAACTAAAAACTAAAAAAACAAAAAAACCAACGAACAAAAAACAAAACAAAAACCCCAACAGTTTCTTAAAAGCATCAACTTTTAGATAAACTATAGTTGTTGGTATTTCGATCGTAATTCAAGTCTAACCTGGTAATGTCTACAACACAGATTGTTACTCGATCCCTTGAAGACACGAAGCTCTGTTCTTGTTAGCACAGAGCTACACGTTACATACATGTTCCTTAATTAAAATGTATGAATACATGCAAGCCACATTGCATATTGATTTCTCATTGTTTTATTGTCTTAGTGCTTCATAAATATTTTGTTGTCTTATGCCCAAACCTATGGCCTATGTACTTCTTACAAGTACAACTCCTTTCTGGCCTTTGCACCTTTAGGAAAATCTGTTGATTATTTCTGTGCACCAGCTCTGCTCTAGGTATTTCCACATATTAATAAATGAAAGCAAAAGCCTGCTGAGTGTAGCTTCCAGGGGGGGAAAAGCCACCTTTTTGGTCCTCCCATTCCTATGATTTTATCATTGCTTCCTTCTCCTGGCTGTCAATCAATGTCTTGTCATTCCTAGAAGGATTCTTATGAGACCAACACCAGCTGCCGGACACACATTCAGGCATAGATGCCACAGTCTCTCTTCCTGAATAGCATGATTGACACCGATCAGAAGTCCACCATTTGAGATGGCTGGAGATCTCAAAGAAAGAATTTTGGGCTCAGGCTGATGGCTCTGTCAACCCAGATCTGAACATTTTTAACCAGCTCTAGTTCCCTAGAGGATAAACAAATCATATGAAAAGACAATAACTGGCTTTTATAGAGCCAAGATTCAACCCGCACTTCAGCCGCTGTGGCTGGCATGCTGAACTCTGATTGCAACCATGGGTGGTGGTATTGTGATACATCCTTGAGTCAAATGCAAACATACTTAATACTTTCTAGACGTGTGCTCTGCCACAGAAAGCCTGTCTTGAGAGCCCATGGATGATCATTTCTGTGGAAAGCTTCACCTTGGAGCTTCTGGGTCAACTTCTGAAAGAGGAAGCCACTTCCTTACCCTGTGTTTGGTAACACTGTACTTATCCAAAAACCACTGCTTTGTGACACCATCAGAACATCTGCCTTTTCTTAGAAAGGACAAATACAACATTAAACTCTTCTCAGAGTTGTCTTTTGTTACTGTTTGCTGTGGCAGGACCCCAGCTCTACAAGACCAAACTTCAAAGCTTTGGAAATGTTTCCTCACAAAGTCTAGGCCAGCATTTGCTGCAGAGACTTAGCTGTTGCTTATGAACCTTCCCAGCCTTTTGTTGCCAGTTGCACTATTCCTGCGAGGTTCTAGTGGGAAATCACACATTTTCAGATTCCTGGGCAATGACCATGGTCCGAGGATTTTTTAGTATAATGGAACCTTTCCTAGCCCAGTAAGTTGTGCCTGATCTAGGGCTCTAAGGTGCCAGACATTCAACAGTCACCGAAGGGCAACCTGATACAGTGGCTCTAAGTTTATATTCTAACACCGATGAAAATTTAAAATGTGAACTCTGCTTGGAGTATATAATGCTGAAGCAAACTTTATCAACAACAACAACAAAAAAAAGGAAGATAAGTGATAAATTAAGAAAAACTGAGAGACACTCCCAAGTCTGAGAGGGGTTTCCAAGACAAGAAAAGGTATCAAACTATCTTGTGTATGAAGTTTTATGGGACAAAGACTAAGGTGATCTCTATTGATTAATTATCTGGGACCCACAATCTCTATGCATGTCCTTTTGGCCCAACCAGGAGATATCATGCTCAACTCATGTACCCCAGTTAGGGGTGGTAGATGTCCCTTTTGTCCATCTCTGATTGTGCTTCATTAGCTGTTGACCTTGAGTTTTTCTAGCTGTTAGTCATTGCCTAGTGTTGCTCCCTCTGACCTGGCAGCTGTCTAAAATCTCCTCAGTTGTACTACACCCTTTAGTTCTCACAGCCAAGAAGTAGTTGCCTTTGTTCTTTGTTAAGTCCTTGTCTATGGGATGGCCTGCGTCATCTTTTCTAAACTAAGCAGAGGCATCTTGTTAGAAGCCAACCTTGTTTACAATTTAACCTGTTACAATTAGCTGCATCAGAAACCAGGATGTAAGAGGAAACAATAGTGTTTTTCATATGTCCCTCAAGAGCTGGGGCAGGAGGGCAGTTAGCCTGTCTGAATTGGCCAGGGGCCCTGTCCCTTCTCATACCTGTCTGGCTTGGTTATCTTATACCTAAGTACAAGTCCTCTTATTTACTTTTCTCAGTGTCTAGGCCTTGATGTGTTAACCGTTAACCTTCTTTTTAATTATCACCAGGACTCTCACTTGTATGTGTGTGAGCAACTTATGTGGCCCTTTCCCATACTTCCCACAAAGAGCTAGCCCTTCCAGAGTTCCTGTCCTCTCTGCAGATGTAGATATTCACACTGGGCTTACTTGCCCTTGTTGAAAGGCTGTGGTTGAAGTAATGAGACCAGCACTCTGTGGCCTTAAGACTGTATCTCAGCAGGAAGAGCTCTGCAACCTGTGTAACTTCTCAGAGGCTCCAGGTCAGGAAGGAACATGAAAACAAACAAGGCAGCAAGCTCAAGTGGGAGCAAATGTCTGCCTAGTCTGATGTGAGTCGGGTGGAGGTGTTCATGAGAACCAGATAACAACTTAGGATGGTAGCTAGCATGCACTGTCAGGCGGTCCTACCAGAATGGAAAAACTATTCTTCTGTTGGTCCTGGGTCGAGGCCATTGACAACTGGAGCTTGGAGTCCTAAAATGCAGCCACTGTAACTAAGTAACTGATTTAAACTTTATTAACTTCAATTAGTTTAATTTAAATGGCATCACCCAGAAGAGGCAGGTAGAAAGCATCTGCATATTCCTCACCACAGGAACCACGGCTTACCATTGAGATAACAAGATAGACATAAAAATTCTAACATCTCACCTAATTCCTTAATTTGACACACCAAAGTGCACACTCGCCTTGACCACCTGAGCCAAGTTACGAAAGCTACTTGATTTTCTTACAAAACATTAACCACAATGATCTTCCCAGCGCTGACCTCCGTCCTTCCAAGTGTGAGGTATGAGGAACTTCCTTTGGAAGGCCAGTTCTCAATCGAGCTGTAGAGAAAGATGTGAAACAGACAAAACACAAGCAAATCAGCCTGGTGTGTGGCACCACCAGTCAGGACTGCCCTTCTCCTATGGCCTCTGGAGCCCATGAGTCCAGGCAAGAGCCAGGACTTTGAAAAAGAGTCTGCTCTCAGCAGCTGTTGTCTCAGCTCCTTGGGCTAAATGATTGCTGCATTTATTGTCCACATCTCATAGCTCCCAGATCTGTGGGTCATCTTTCATTCCCTGGCTAAATACCATGTTCTAGAGCCTACTGGACCCCCAGGGCCTTTAAAAATCTGTAGGTACTATGTGTTGTGATGAGGATGACAGGTGGGCTGAGACACCAGAGAAACTCAGAAGCAAGAGTCCAAGCAGACCAGCAGGGAAACTGGGGCTGCAGCAGAGGGCCTTGGGGACTTGGCAGAAGAGATAGCTTCTAGGTACAGGGGCTACAGGATGGCTGGAAATAATCAGGGAGTCTTTTTCTGCTGCCCATGTCTTGTAATTAGTGTTGAGGTGGGGCTATTTTGCTTGTTTGCTTTGTTTTTGTTTGGGTAAACTTATGTGCATATGTGTATGCATTGATACATTCCTACTGTGCTTGCATTGATGGATACATGCATGGACGGATTGTGCTGTGCATATGTGTGTGTGTGTGTGTGTGTGTGTGTGTGTGTGTGTGTGTGTATGGATGCATGTATGCATGCATCCAAGTGTATGCACTTATGTATCATGTTGGTGGTGCTGAGTTTGGAACACAGGGGCTTACTCCCACTCCAACAACTGAAATGCCACGAGATTCCACTGCTCTTGTGACTCCCTGCCACCCCTTTCAGCCTCGGTGCCTTTGCACTGGCCAGATTTTTTACCAGATTGCTCCCTTCTTTCCCAAGGCCAGCCCTAATCACAATGTCAAGGTTGCAACTGGCCTCAGCCAGTGTGTGAGTCCTGGTCTACATTCTTACTTTCCATAGTAGGCTGTAACATATCATGTGGTTCTCCTAGCCAGCCTGGGTGTTGGTTTGGGTCTCTGTGATTCCTGTCTCCTTTCATTTCTGGCCCCAGTGGTCACTTGATGATATGTGTTAGGTGAATGAAAGTAATGGATGTCTTTGCTATGAAACCATGGTTGATTAGCCAAGTATGTGAGTTACTCTACTTTCCCATAATGAACAGCATGATTTTAGTATATCTCTGTTCAAATAGTATTCATTTGTTACCTTGGACTGGAGTCATGGAAGCTCAGCTACAGAAGTGATGACACTCATGAGTTTCTGGCAATCCTACTATAATGTTTGTGATACTTGGACTGCACGAAGCTCTGCTGAAATTCCCTCCTCACAAAAATATGTTACATTTTTAAAGGCTCATTAGAAGACACGCACTGGTTTTCCTTGTCATTACCTCCTGCTCTAGTTGGAGCCTTTCCTACTGCCTGAGTCTCTTCTGTCAGTAAGTCACGCATGCATTCTCACATCCCCATAGAGAAGAATGATGTGTTCCCAGGTAGCTGCTGTGTGAGGCTGTCCTGCACCAATGTCAGTGTGTTTGCTGACAGGGCTCCAAGCTCAACTTTCCTGAGCCAAGACTTAGCTAATCAGATGGCCACTCCAGACCTCCCAGGCAGGACACCATGATGAGCCAAGAGGCCACAATAACAACAGTACTCCAGAGTTCTGCTTTGCCAACTACCACAGGCCAGATGAGGGTATGGAGGTAAGGGTGAGAAGGGATGCTTAATCATAACAGGGTTTTTCTAGAAGCACTAAAAGCTCAAGAGGCTCCATATGCACTTAGAAAAATGCACAAGGCCAAATACAATCATGGGTAAACTTATTAAGTACATTATTGGAAGGATACCTGACTGTGGTGGTTTGAATGAGATGGCCCCATTGTCCCCAGTTTGTGGCACTATTCAGGTAGGCTGAGTAGGAGTGAACTTACTAGAATGTCACTGAGGGAAAGCTTTGAGATTTCAAAAGCCATGTACCATTCCCAGTTTGCTCTCTCTGCTTCTTGTTTGCAATTAAAGATGTGAGCGCTCAGCTTCTGCTCCAGCCTCGTGCCTGCTGCTTGTTTCCAAAGCCCTCCTTCATGGATGGATTCTTATCCCCCTGAAACCATAAGCCCAAATAAATTCTTCCTTCTGTAAGTTGCCTTGGTCGTGATGTTTGATCACAGCAATAGAAAAGTAGCTATGACACTGACCAAACAGGGTGTCACAGGGAAATGATCGTGAAGTATAAAGGAATGTGTGGTGGTTTGAGTGAGAATGGCCCCCCAGAGGCTCATATATTTGAACATTTGTTTCTCAGTTGACCAAATATTCAGGAAGGATTAGGACATGTGTTACTGAGGGGTTCGTATTGAGGTTTCAAAAATCCATGCCAGGCCCAGTCTTATCCTGTCTCTCTCTCTCTCTCTCTCTCTCTCTCTCTCTCTCTCTCTCTCTCTACTGTTTGTGGAAAAGTAGGCTCTCATCTACTGTCCCAACATTGTCCCTGCCTACCTGCCTGCCTGGCATGTTTCCTACCCCAGTAGTCATGAGTCACCCTCTGAAACTGTAAGCGAGCCCCCAGTTAGATGGTTTATTTTATAAATTGCTTTGGTTAGGGTATCTCTTCATAGCAGTAGAAAAGAAACTAAGAATATAATGGGAGATGAGAACAAGAGGTCGGGGATGAGGGGGTGCAGTGTGGGGAGATGAGGGCAGTGATGAGGATGGAAGTAAAAGGGGATGAGATGAGGCTCATCGGGGGATGAGGGTGGGGATAAGATAGGGGGATGAAGAAGAGAAGAGGAGCTCAGAGTGAGGAGACTTCTGTGGATTGCATGGAAGGGAAGAGGAAGGAAGGGGGAGGATGAGGTGTGGAAAAGGGAAGATGAAGCATGAGGGCAGAAGGGAGGAAAATAGGAGGCAAGGATGACCACCCTGAAGATGGAGGAGGATTGGACGGACCCCTGTATTCTCTGCTCTTCTGTGACCTGCCCTTTGTGGTACAGCTCCAGTACCCACAAGGAGAATTCCTGAATTTTAAAGTGAATAGGGTGATGCTTTTTTATATATAATTTATTTTTTCTCAAATCATAATTCATTCATACAGGGGTTATATACACAGAAAGGCAGGATGTGGGGAAGGGAATGACACTGGAGTGTGGGTGATCAGGGGGAATACAGATATCATCAGAACCGGGTATCGGCTGGGTGAAGGTTCAGGGGACAAGTCACTATGACTCTGCCTATGACTCGCTTGTCCTTTTATCTAAGTTGGTATTGTCTGCCCAGGCTACCTATTTACAAGGTCTATGACTACTCAGGCTTGTAAATTTCCACAAAAGCTGCCTGTTTACATTAGCTTATAGCCATCTGTTTCAATGTTTTTCCACTGAGACCCAAGACTTGGTGTTAGTAGACATGTATGACAGGCCTATTGCTGATTTTAGGCCTATGGCTGATTTTAGGCCTTCAGTGGGTAAGCAGGGCTGCCCCTGACATCTCCTCCCTTCTCTAAGTATAGAAGGGCTGTGGCAATTCTAAACTTTCGAAGGCGGGGATAGAGGCCTGACCTCCAGTATTTGAAGGGGACCTTGTAATGGCTCCAGTCCCCCTGTCGTTGTCCAGTGAGGCATGAGGGCCATTAGGGTGATGCTTCTAAACATGACTAGACTGACATAGTACAAGCAAACCTACGAGGTCCCTGCATAGCTTTTTATACTGTTTCTATTTATTTTAAGAAGTTCATACATTAGAAAATTTATTTTGATTATGTCTTTTCCTACTAACCTCTCCTCAACTTTTTCAGGACAACTAATCTCCCCTACAATTTCATGTTTTCTTTTTTAATTAGTTGTTGTCATTAGCCCCTGAGTCACATTAATGCATACCACATGTGCACAGGTGTGTTGCCATGCACTGGGACATAAGCCATGAGCTTACCAGGATCCACATGCCCAAAGAAAAGTGACTCTCCCTCTGTCAGCAGCCATCAGCTACCAACAGGCTAGGATGGGTCTTTGGGAACATTCCCTAGTCCATGCTGAAATGTTGGCCAGCTTGTGTTTTTGCAAGGCGTGTGCAAGCAACCACAGCTGCTGCGAGTTGATTTGTTCAACAGCTATTGTAATATCCAGAAGTCAATATTTCACAACTTTCCTACTCCTCCTCTGGCTATTACATTCTTCCCTTCCTCTCTTCCCTGATGTTCCTTGAGTCTTGGATGGATGGAAATAGGTATAGATGGCCTGTCTACAGCTAAACGCCCATATTTACTAATTCTCGGTACTTTGGCCACTTAAGAGAGTCTTTTCATTAACCACACTACCCATTGAAAAAGAAGCTTCTTGATCTAGCTTAAGAGTAGCACAAATCTATGGCAATAAGTATAGATATTTTCAAGACAGTTTAACAACAAGACCATTTAATGAAACACCAGTAGGTCTCTCACTGTGGGCTTATGATCTTCGAAGTCATCATAGGCTTTTGACAAAACTCACAGTACTAGAAATGGAATTCCTCCTGTAGAGAAGACCTGAGATCCACTCAGAAAATAGTTGGTTTGCCCATAATGATCATGCCATTATTTTATTATTGGATACAACTTGCCTAGCAGATCAGTATTGTAGCGAGATACAAAGTTTTTTAAGTTTTACTATAAAGACTTTAAATCAGGGCCAAATATAGATGAAGCTTTCTTCAGACCCTTTGTATACCGAAGGCTCCTGAGATTGCAGACATGTGCCACCATACCTGACAGAGCTTTTCATTGTCCATGAGAGTTAGTAGCAGTAGATATGTCTATTTTATGACTTTTTGACAAAAAAAGATTTCACTCTATATCAACAGGCATATTCTCATTTTCATATAATAATTAGTTTTATCAGAAAATGCAGAGCAGGCAGGGCCTCTGAGAAACTAGAATGGTATAGCCCATTCAGATGTCCTGTGACTGCCTGGTTTGATACACACACACACACACACACACACACAGAGAGAGAGAGAGAGAGAGAGAGAGAGAGAGAGAGAGAGAGAGAGA
>NW_021604668.1:3555098-3608681 GCF_004785775.1 Grammomys surdaster | reverse complement strand
AGAGAGAGAGAGAGAGAGAGAGAGAGAGAGAGAGAGAGAGAGAGAGAGTCCTTGTGCTTGTAGTGTCCTACAGAAATAAGTATGGGCTTTCTATCCCATATCCAATGATTACATGGATGTTAGATTCCAACCATGAAACCAAATAGCCTAAGAAGTATGAGGAATAAAAATTCTAAGATGTAGCCACTCTATAAGGACAGACCTCTGAGTAACTGGCCATATACCTTTGATACCATATTCTTTTCCATGCGCTCAAATGTGTGTACCACCTCGTTTTATTTGGAAATGCATTTCCAGAAGACTGTTCTACTCCCACTCCATCAGGGACCCCACCAGTTCCCTTCATCTCAGCCTGTCTTGGCCCTAATGGTAGCCAGTACAGTTCCTTTGGATAATTTTTTTTTTTTTTACAGAAGTCATCCACTCACTTACAATGGCTTGTAAGAGAAGATAGGTGTTCAAAAAATGAAGGTCCTTCTGGGCTCAAGATGGAGGAAGAATTATAAAATGACCCTGTCTCCTGTCTACTATCACTTGGCATGCAAGAGACAGAGTCCTTTGTGACCAAGATCTCAAAATGTCATGTGCCCCATGCATTTGGCTAGCAGCTTACACATGTGTTATCTTTTATTTCTTCATAGATCACGTTTTATATTCTGGTGAAGGCCATTTATACCTTGGGCTACAGTGTTTCTCTGATGTCTCTTACAACAGGAAGCATAATTATCTGCCTTTTCAGGTAAGGAACAAAAAATGAGCAATTCTGCAAAGATTATGAGAAGAGCAAACTTCCCTATAGGTTATTTGGTAACTCAGAGGTTTAGAGTCTTGACCTGAAATACCCATGTGTACCAAGCTGTAGAGAACCCCTAGGGGCTAGAGAGATAGATGAGCGTTTAAAAGCATTTGCTGTTGGAGAATGCTAGGATTCAGTTCCCAGCACCCATATTGTGTCACATGGCCATCTGTAACTGCAGTTACAAGGAATCTTTTGCTTTCTTCTGGCCTCTGGGGGTTCCCATGAACACATAAACTCAGTTACACATGCACACGATAGATGAGAGAGAGAGAGAGAGAGAGAGAGAGAGAGAGAGAGAGAGAGAATAGATAGATGAGTAAATAAATAATAAATAAATAAATAAATAAATAAATATAGAGCACTCTTGAGGAAAGGTAGCATATTGACACTGAACATTTTGAATTTCTTATGTAAACAAGTAATACTGCCCTTCAGCTCAATGTTCTTGGTCTCTCTGTCTCTGTGTGTGTGTGATTCTCTGTCTGTCTGTCATCTGTCTCTTCTCTTCTCTCCTCTCCTCTCTCTCTCTCTCTCTCTCTCTCTCTCTCTCTCTCTCTCTCTCTCCTCTCTCTCAACAGGGTTTCTCTGTGTAGCACTGGCTAACCTGGGATTTGCTTTGTAGATCAGGCTGGCCACAAATTTAGAGATCCTCCTGCCTCTGCATCTCAAGTGCTGGAATTAAAGGCATGCACAACCACCACCACAGACACATTCCCTTACTCATAACATCTAACCTGCTCTTTACAACTTTCCCAGTCAATTCAAGAGCCTCACGTATTAACTCCACGCGCCTTTCGTGTTTGTTTGTTTGTTTGTTTGTTTTGTATGTTTTAATTCTATATTGAGATCCCACAGACTTTGCTATTTAAGGTTGGTGTTTAAGGTTTAGCATACCTACATACTGCCCTTCATTTTTCCAACATTTTCCTCCCTACTGGGGTCATCACTCTGCTTCTTATGAGCCTCACTAGGCACCTCTGATCATATTGTAGTCTCAGTGAATTCTCAGACTTTTCGCTTGCCTAAAACAGATACTTTTGCCTTGCTTTTTAAAAGGATATTCCTGAGCACGGAGGATAAGATTGTGGCTCCTGAGGAGTTGCCCGTGGCTCAACTTTGTCCCTAAAAGCATGGCCTTTTCCATTTTCAAATGTCTCTCCCTGTGTTGCAATAAGCTAGTTTTTATTAATTCTCTGAAGCTGACGTTCATGGGCTTAGTTTCATTACTTTTGTATCTTTCTTATGGTTGTGAAATGTCTGACCTGTTACTCTCTTTGATCAGTTTCAGAAGTCCTTGGCTGGTGCCTCCTGATATATTGCTTCCCATCATTCTCTTCTCCTGGGTCAGCATCCTCAGTGTGTTCTGTGTTTTGGCCTGTCCTCATATATTTTCTTACCATTCTTCCATCTTTTCCATTATTTCATGTCTCTTCACTTTAATCTAGGTGTGTTCTACAAATCTGGCTCACGGCATTGTCATTTGCAGAGTTTGATTTACTGTTGGACTTCTTGCTCATTCTTGAGATCAGAGAGACTTGTAGGAGTAGGGATTTCAGGTTGCTTTCCTTTTAGAGATGATTTTAATGTGTTCTTTGAAACTTTGTGTATAGATAAAGTGCATTTTGATTATATCCAATATCCTCTCCACCTCCGACTACACACCCTCTTAGACTCATGTCCTTTGCTTTTTTTAAAAAAAGTGAGGTTATGCTAGCTAGTTTTTATTGTTAATTTAACACAATCAAGAGTCATTTGTAAAGAGGAAGTCTCGACTAGATTGTTCAGATCAGATTGATCAATGGTCATATCTGTGAGGAATTGTTTTAACTGTTTTTTTGATATGGGAGGTCCTCAGTAAGTGACACCATCCCTAGGCAGGTGAGCATGGGCTATATAGAAAAGCTAGATAAGAAAGTGACTCTATAACCAGCCCTCCTCTATGGTTTCTGCCACAGGTTCCTGCCTTGAGTTTCTGTCCTGAATTCCTTCAGTGATAGATTATTACCTGGAAGCATAAGATTTAATAAGCCCCATGTTGCTTTTGGTCATGGTATTTTATCACAACAACATAACTCAAACTAGACCAGGGGGGTTAGCCAATTGCTTCCTGATTGGATTTAAGATCCACTGCATAGGATGGAACTCATGCATGGTATTTTAAACCTGGCCAAGAGCTTATGGCTGCAGAGCTTACAAGCCCTAGGGGTAAACCTACTACTATCATTTTGCAAAATGGACATTTATCAAAGTCTGTTCTAAATACATATGTTTATACACACAGATTAGTACCGTTGTTAGCCCTCACCACAGAGGCTTCTTTTTGCAGTGGATGTTGGTTAATACAGAGAATCGCAAACATTCAGAATGCAGGCAATAAGTGACTGTAGAGTGTAGTGATATCTGATAGTTTCATGTGCTTTGTGTGCATGGTATGTGAACCTATTCGTGTGTGTACATAAGTGTGTATGAGCTTATGCATGTATGTGCATGTGGAGGATAGAGGTCAAAGTCTGGTGTTTCTTTCAATCATTCTTCACTGTATTTTGAGACGGTTTCTTATGAAACATTGAGCTTACTGATCTGGCTAGACTGGTGAGTCAGCAAGGCCCAAGGCTCAAGGGTTCTCTAGCCTCCTCCTCCCTGGGGTTGCATTTGACTTTTTCACATGGATCTAGAGGATCTAACTTGAGTTCTAACACTGAGTGCTGCAAACACTTCACCAACTAACCCATCATTCCTGCCACCTCATGTGCTTTTTGACCATCTTTATATCCTCTCTAGTCCCATGTTTGCAGTTTCAATTTTTTGGTTTCTTGTGACATTTTTAAAATTTACATATTATAGACACTAGATTTTATCATAAGTCTACTCTATAAATGTCTTCTACCATTAGTTAGGTGTCTCTTTAAGCTTGGTGATGTGTATTTAATATGTTAAAGTTTTAAATTTTGAGGGAGTCCACTTTGCCTATTTTTTATTATGCTGCTTGTAGGTTTTGGAATAACATTTCAAAGACCTTTGTCATATCCAAGGTCACATTTTTCCAACCCAAAATAATTCTATCCTTCTGGCTCTTGTGTTTTGGTCACTGATTCATTTTCATATGCTTTGAAATGGAAGAGTCTAGCTTTATTCACTTACAGTTCCTACCCAGTGGTTCAACACCAACAGTTTAAAAGACTATGAAATGTTCTTGGCTTCATCGGGAGGCAACTGACCATAAATGTGAACATTTTAAGATTCTTATGTACTGGGTCATTTGCAGAGCCATACAGCTGGATCACCATAGTCTCCAGAAAATTTAGAATCCAGAGAGTCCTTCTACTTTGTTCTTTTAAAAAAATTTTCTGGCCATTTGAGATCCTTTGCAATCCCATTTTACTTTTCCATGAGAATCTAGGGTCCTGTTATGCAAATGATGGGTAATAATCCATGTCTTTTGGGTTTTCTTTGTTTTTCTTCATCTATTTATTTTTCTGCTTTTGACATCTGACTTTTTCTGTAGAGACATGAACAAACATGTATTTAGCACATAAATAGATGGAAATGAATAAGTGGGAACCTACATCTAGCCAAAGTCCCCTTAAGTCTACATTAGTGAACCAGTGAGAGTTTACTGGGGCTAATTACAACAGGTTACTTAACAGAGACATGGATGACTCAAAAGCAATTGCATCACTGGAAAGCCCACTCAAGCATAAATGATAATTCACAAAAGCTGAATCTCCTGCATTCCCTTTCTCAACTTGTAGGCTACTAAACAGATTGGTGAGTCTCCTCTACTTAGAAGTTGTTATTGTTTGAGAAGGTTCCTTGTCAATATCATAAATTTCAGGAACTTCCTAAGACTTGTGAAGTGTTTATTTTCTGAGCCTGGTAAGTTTTGTTTATTTGCATAGCCTTAATGACTTCACGCCAAGAGGAAATGTTTTCATTTCCAAATTACTACATAACAGCTTCTATCTAACACTGGGTAATTTTCTTTGATCTTTAAATTTACTGAATCACTCTTTTGCCTGTGTAGATTTTCCTTGGCCATCTCTAGGGAATTTCTAAAATCAGTTACACATTTTAAATCCAACCTTTTTTTAACTTACTTCTTAAAATTTCATTTATTTGTTGAAATTCTATGTTTGCCGAAGGATTGCTCTATTTCATTCTGTTCTTTGAACACATTCAAAGCATTTGGCCATAAGCCTCCGTCTAATAAGGCTACTTCATGTGGGTTTTCTTTTAGCTTTGTATGATTTTTAAAGAGAATGTTTTATTTCTTTCTTTTTCCTACTAGTAATCCAGCTTTCTTGATTCTTTGAATGCATCATTATCTTTTTGTTGAAATTGGACATTTTTAATAATATGAGGTGATAACTCTGGAAATCAAATTTTGTCTCTCATTTTTGTTGTCCTTTGTTATGAGTTGTAGCTGTTTCTGTATTATTTATGCTATTTTGTTATTTTTGTGGTACTTGAGATTGAACTCAGGACCTTACAAATGCCAGACGTTTACCACTGAGGTACAGCTCAACCCTTTCCTTTACTTTTACTGTGAAATAATGTCTCTCTGAAATACTTTGGTTGGCTCTGAAACCCCTCTTGGTCCCAGGCAAATCCTGAACTTACAATCTTCATGTTTCATGCCTCTGAGTAGCTGGTATGACAACTCTGTGCTACTAGGCCCAATGTGTAATCATTTATTTAGTAACTTTTCTAAACTTTTCTGTTTTGTAGAGATTGTATTGCCCCTGTTGGTCTCTGAAGTATATATATATATATATATATATATATATATATATATATATATATATGTTAGCCAGCAGTCAATTACTTACTGATGGAGAGTTCCTTAGACATCTGCAGTCAGAGGGGAAATAAGGGAAGAAAATAAAACATACATTTCCCCAGATGGGGAGTCTGACTGTGTTGGAAGCACTCCTCCAGTGCTTGGACAGGCTATTTACCACCCTGCCTTAACTTCATTTTGCTTGTGCTAAAAAGTGGGAAAAGCTCTTTGGGAGCATATGACCTTCCCAGAGCATGCATGGAGGCTTCTAAGTTCCTCTGTATATATGAGAGCTTTTTAAAATTCTGCTTCCCCAGAGAGCCTCTCTCTTCAGTCTTCCCAGGCTCCAGAATGTCTGTCATTTGCCTCAACTCTTAATGTTGGCCTTAGACAGCAGCCAGAAACTATGTGACTTTTATCATAGCTGCTGCTCAATCTGAGTGGGTTCTAGAAGGTCACACCTATTCAATGAACTTAAAAATTTAAGACAAATTATCTTGTATTTGTAGATAATTCCTGAGACCACACAGCAAACATGAGCTATCGTCTTCGGCATAGTGCTAAGCTGGGCATGTACCATAGGACAAGGCAAGGCTGACCTACAGTGTGCTCACCTGGGATTGGGAAATCACATAGCTATCAATTCTACTATTTTCCAGAGTTCCAACAGGATTAGTTTGAGTAGTTTTGCCAGGTTTCAGGGTTTCTTGGAAGTGCTGGATAAGGGCCCCATCCCAGTTTTCACTGGCTCCTTTGTTGGAATTCTAATTCTAATTTCAGGTGACTAACTTTAGGCATGTTCTTGTTAAACAGAATCTCTCCAACACAGAAAACAGTATCCGCTGTTCATGACATATCCTCATTGAATCATTTTCCTCTTCATGTGCTGCTGTGTCAAAGCATGCCTTCACTTTAAATTCTAAGGCTCACCTCCACTTGTTTTATAAAGTATAAAAAATACTTGCAGCTAAAATAACATTTCCACAAATAATCGAATATAATTTTTTGCAATTATTACTAGAACTCATTCAGTCTCTAAAAATATTAACATAGTAACATATGTTCCACTTGTGTCCAGAAAAGAAAATAATTGTAACTGAATCAATCTATTAACCTATATCCATGTCTCATTTGTGTGTAATGCTAAAAGCTATATACACCTGACACTGCCATAGTGCACATAACACATACATATACAATACATACATGATGAATATATCAAAATGAAATACAGCTCTACCAAGATAAGAATATGCTGTACAAAAGAAAACTAGTCCATGCTGCTCTTGTTTTTAACTCAGATTAATTAAAATACATAAAATTTTAAATCAGCCCACATTTGGCCATATTTCAGTCTCATTTGTTCATGTAGCTCACAGCTGATGATTGGTCCACTCAGGTCCAGGACTGTGAGAGAGTCAAAGGGAAAGCCAAAGCTTGTGTGGCCAAGAAAGGAGATCAATGGAAGACATCAAACTGTGTCCTTAGCGTCAATATAAAGAGGAGAAAGTTAACTTGTATAGACCACAGTTTCCCACCTGTCAGGGTTTCTATTCCTGCACAAAACATCGTGACCAAGAAGCAAGTTGGGGAGGAAAGGGTTTATTCAGCTTACACTTCCACATTGCTGTTCATCACCAAAGGAAGTCTGGACTGGAACTCAAGCAGGTCAGGAAGCAGGAGCTGATGCAAAGGCCATGAAGGAATATTACTTACTGGCTTGCTTCCCCTGGCTTATTCAACTTGCTTTCTTATGGAACCAAGGAATACCAGCCTAGGGATAGCACCACCTACAATGGGCCCTCCCATCCTTGATCACTAACTGAGAAAATACCTTACAGTGGATTTCATGGGGGCCTTTCTTCAAGGAAGGCTGGCTCCTTTCTCTGTTATAACTCCAGCTTGTGTCAAGTTGACACACAAAACCAGCCAGTACACCACCTAATTTAGAAAGCTATACATCAGTCAAAGCCTTTGAGGCCAAGTTTCAGCTGAGGAATGGGTAAGGTCATGGTTGTGTGGCTCTGTGGCTCTGTCCCAGAGTAGAAGCATCTGAGCATGGAGACTACAAGCTACAACAGAAGACGAGGATAATGGGACACCACAATTCAGGTACACAACCTGTGTCCTGAAACATATGAGAGGACAGGCACAGTTGACTGCAGGCTCAAGACAGCTTCTGGGTGACTTTTGCATTATACATTCACAATCTGAAATAAAAGGAGAGCCCATGTGCCGAGATATGTATCATGATGCAAACCAGAAACAAACAGAAACTGTGACAATAGAAGCTAAACAAATGGTAAACTTCATGAGAAGAAACACTATAGATGATAATTAAACATCAATTTCTGACTCTCCCGCTTCAGGAAGCTGCACTGCACAAGGAACTACATCCACCTGAATCTGTTCCTCTCCTTCATGCTGAGAGCCATCTCTGTGCTGGTCAAGGACAGCGTGCTCTACTCCAGCTCAGGCACACTGCGCTGCCATGACCAGCCAGCCTCCTGGGTAAGACTATCCTGAGGGCAAGATCACTGTGTATGGGGGAGATCCTAGCACCTACTAACCTCTTCACTCTCAAAAGGGGCAGCAGGATCATTGACCTTCTCATGCCTGAGCAGTGGAAAGAGGCTGGATGAGTTCAGGCCTGCATCAGCAGGCAAGACCAGGGGAACCAAGAAAGCTGACTGGTATCTAGCCACTGTGTAGGGCTAGGAAATTAAGAGGCACTAGGCCCTGGTGACCAATGCTGAAATGAGTACAGCGGAAGCAGGTGAGAAATCCTTTTGTTGATGACCATACACTTTAGTCTAAATCTTCCAGATTCCAGAGAATCCTTCTACCCATTCCCTAGAGAAAAATCAACTCACATGGTAAATAAACCCCAGGCAGGGCCAGTGGGCAATGCACTTGGTATAGTTTTGATGAAAGAACAGACAAGGCTGATGATCAGTTTCTGCAGTGTAGCATGGGTTCTCTCACATGCCTGGCTGTTCTGCCTTGGCTCTGCTTGTGGGAATAACAGTGGTAATTTACTGCCTACTCAAGTCAATTGGACAGGTATTTGAGAGCCTTCTACATGCAAGTCTTCCTAGGGTTTTCTCTACTAGCATATAATGTTCCATGTTTGGGAATTTGGTGTCGTTCCTGATCTGGGATCTCAGTAACTTAAAGAGACAGGACACTGGACTTTCCCCACCTTCCCTACCCCCACTGCATGTAAGTAGATTTATCTGCTAACATCAAGTTTAGCCTGAAGAGAGTTTAATTAGTTTAGTTTTGACACAGCATAGTGCAGGTCCGCTGTGTCTAGCCCTCACCATCTGCCTACAGGTAAGCACATTCTCCAGGCTCATGAAATAGAAGTGGGCTTTAATAGAGATCTGTTAGCCAGGCAGTGGTGGCCCATGCCTTTAATCCCAGCACTTGGGAGGCAGAGGCAGGCAGATTTCTGAGTTCGAGGCCAGCCTGGTCTATAGAGTGAGTTCCAGAACAGCCAGGGCTATACAGAGAAACCCTATCTAGAAAAATCTAAATAAATATAAATAAATAAATAAATAAATAAATAAATAAATAAATAAGATCTGTTACAATAACAAAGTCAAAAACAGGATTCACCACCTGGAAAATTCTTCCCCTGGGCATACCTTGTTGTCTCTGAAGCTCTTGTCCTGAGATGAGAGTGTTAGCACCTGCTTACCAGAGGTGAACACTGAGGTGTTGCTGATCAGTTCCCAGAGAGGCCTTTTGTGGCTCTGATTCTTTAGCTCTTTCTTAAAGAAACTGATCCTCAGAGACACCTAGTACCCACCTCTATCTGAAATCATCCCTGCTCAACTCTACCTCAGTGAGACCCCAAAAACCCAAACCCTTCATGTGGGGGGGCAAAGAGAAAGCAGCAGGCTCCCCTGAAGTAGGAAAGGGTAGAGAAGCGACACCACCCTGCCCACCATCTCCATTGTTGCCGAAACCTACAGGGGGATTCCCCACCTCACACTACAGTGTTGAGATTCATCTAGCAACAGTCTGTTTCCCCGCACTGCCATGAATACTTGCTGAACAAGGAGTTAGCCTGCATCACAAATGATGAGACTGGGCTGAGGAAATCCTGCAGTTTTCCCAAGGTGCTGCCCTGAGTACGTGCTAAGGTCAGACACCAGACAGCATACACAGGCTAGTGCCAAGGGCTGGGAGTGAGAACTGAAAATAGGGACAGGTTCCCCCAGCCTGTTTCCCAAGCTATTCTCTAGGGAATAGAGGATCCAGCTGTGCCCCAGTACCTGAAGGCCCTGGGATTCCTACACAGAAGAGGCAGTCAGGAGGGACAAAGGTGAAAAGAGGGAGCCAAAGAAGAAAGCCAGAACCCAGCATGAAAGGGAGAGATGAGGAAAGAGACAGTGCTGTCTGAAGAATGATAAAGTTATGAACACATTAGCAAAATAGAGTCAGATTGCAGAATGAGCAATGGGAAACCTTTCTCCTTCCAACTCCATTTTTTTTCCATTTTATTCCTGGATGTATTTCACTAAACTAACATTACTCTCCCAAGTAACCCACCAGAAATGCTCCCCACGATGTGACAAATTGCTTTTTCCAGGCAGCAGAATGATTCCACACACGAAGAGGCCTCTTCCTGGCTAGGGAAGGCTGGCACAACAACTCTTCTATGTGGCCAGAGACTACACAGGTTCCTGAACTTCTGGGTAACTTGCATATGGCAGAGTAGTTTATCACTGGAGATTTGAACAGATTTCTCTAGAGGTCTGCAGATTCTAAGAATCCTGAGTACTGCCTGTCTGGATGAGGGAAGGCCATAAGCCACAGTCCCAAACACTACATCAAGTCCCAGACAGCCACCTAGACAGAAACAGACTCTGTTTGACTACTGAGTGTCCAGGGGAATGAGGAAATAGCAGACCAAAAGTCCAGGCTGGAAATTTGGCTAGGGGACATCATCCCACATAGCTGATGTCAAAATGGAAGAGGAAAAAGGAGCAGAAACAGTGAATGACTTTGCCCACGTACATGTGCAGAACATATACAAAAACCTGTGCAGGAACAGATTTTTTTACACATTTACAAAATGCTCATATGCGAGACATTGTTCAAACACATGTACATACATCCCAAGTATGCTTGTGTGCACATATGCACATGCACCTCAGACACATGAATATGTACATGTGTGTATACTCAAACGGAGACTCCCAGACAGAGCTTTGGTCTCTCAGGATCCTGCTAATAATCTGCCTGGCCTTGTTAATCCTTCTATGCTGTCCTTGCACTGACCTAGCAGGGCAGCAGCAGACACCCCCTTACACACACACACACACACACACACACACACACACACAAGACTCCAGTGTTATGTGGTTCGGTGAGCAATGTTGTGGAAAATGAGGTCAGAAGAGGATTCCGTGTTGCTCAGACCTCTGGTCCTCACAGGTCACACTTGTTACCAATGAACTAAGGGATGGAAATGAAAAGCAGCATTTCTGGTGCCATTTAGCAAGAACATGGAATTCTCATAAGCATCGTTCTTCACCTTTTCCTATATAGATGCCCTCAGTCAGCCATGCCCTGTTGTCTGTCATTGACATCATGTCATGACCACCACATGGTACAGCATGACTCATCTCACTAGTTCCATAGCACGGGAACCATCTTGGTTTTGCCCATTGCTATCATATCTCCAGGTATTCTCTTCCACACACTGATGTGTTCCTGCTCCTGTGAGGTGGAACTCACAGGTGGAACAGTCAGCTCAAAGCATCTCAACAACCTGAGCAGACACAGCAGTGCAGATACTGCTTCTTACTGTTCTGGAAGCCAAAGATCCAGGACCAATGCACTGCCGGTTTGGTATCTCATGAGGGTCATAGAGAAAGAATCTACTTCTCAACCACATACTTATCTCCTAGCTCCACTCTCATGACCTTGTTACCCACCAAAACCCCTCCTGGTACCATCACCTGGGGCTAGTGCCATACAAAGGAAAGATGTATTTTAAACTGTAAGCAAATTAATTGATTGCTTTTTGAGAGGCACCAGGAAGACTATGACATGAAGTTCTTTCCTTGGTACCTGGTGTCCCTTTCAAAGACACTGCCAAGAGCAGCCACCCTTCAGGTATTCTCTCCACCTCCCAAAACATGGTCTTATCTTTCCTTGGCAAGTTTGTCTATATTGCTGTCTGCTGAAAGGAGCTTTTTATGCTTCTGTTGCCAATGTGTTTCCAGATTCACCACATGTCAGTTGCATTTTGGTGGTCTTCTACTTCATAGAAGTTTTCAATATTTTTGTATGCTCAAAATTATCTCCTAGCCTTTGAGCAATACATTTGTCTGGGTTTTGGGTTTTCTATTCTTATTAAGAGGTATTTGTTCTCAATTTTGATAATGTATGTCTTTAATGCACTTGTAATTTACTCATTTTGTGTGTGTTTTTTTAAAGATTTATTTATTTATTATATATGAATACACTGTAGCTGTCTTCAAACACACCAGAAGAGAGCATCAGATCTCATTACAGATGGTTGTGAGCCACCATGTGGTTGCTGGGATTTGAACTTGGGACCTCTGGAAGTGCAATCAGTGCTCTTAACCACTGAGCCATCTCTCCAGCCCCTCATTTTGTGTTTTAAAGGAGGATAGTCTTTATCAAGTGTTGAAAAACCAAGATACATTTAAACAGGTTATTGCCCACCATATTCATCTCTCAGAGATTTTGTAATTTGTTTCATTCACTATCCCAATGAATGATAACGAGTTACAAAATTGTGGATCTTTGTTTTCTTGTTTTCAGGGCTGGGTTGTTGGGGCATTTTTGTGCAGGATCTCATGCTAAGATCAGAAGCTGTGGGAATCCTCACTGACAGAGAAGACTACAGTAGTAGAAAGTCTTTGGTGTCTGACTGTTCCTAGAAACAGGAATTGTTCTGTACCTTACTTTCATTTGGAGAAAAAGGAGGAGGCAAAGCTTATGACCACAGCTATGTAGAAGAGGCTGGGGCATGGATGGAGTTCAGCATGTTGAGGGCAAGCCCTTCATAGTCATGGAGGCCCTCTGGAGAGGCTTCCATGTTTCCTGTGTGTGATGTAAAACATATAATCAGTATATCTAAACCTTTGGTCTCCTTTCATATAACCAGGTATTTAATAAATCAGGATTTCAACTTTGTGCATAATTAGAAAATTGCTGCTTTTAAAGGAAAAAGAATATCACTTTCAATTCCATTCTCATTTATCAGTCTATAAATATGCACATCTACAGATATATACAATAACATGTGTGGAGATCCTGTATTATGGATACAAGATGGGATACAATATGTGAGATGGATATCTATAGGATGGGTATATATTCAGTATATACATGTGATATATATGCATATATGTGAATATAAATATATCATATGCACATCCATATATGTGTGATATATGTTTATACCTGTGATATGGGTGAATACATGTACCTGTATGTGGGGTGGGTATAGTTACGATGCAAGGACATACATGAAAAAGATTATAAGAGTGGGTATTTAAATTTTGAGAAATCAATTAGAGTTGGAAATAAAGTGTAAAACAAAAAGAAATATAGCAAATGAACTATTTTTCATAGGGGTTTTAAAATGATCTTCAACTGAGAGAAAAATGACATATTAAATTAAAGGTTGTCAATTTTTTTTTAAAGTCAAGGAACCTAACTTTGGCCCATTGTTTTTCTTCCTAAACCTCTATCATCTCTTAAGGATGTGATCATGGTCTGCCAACCTTCTCCAGCGTTAAACCTTTGTTCAGATACAGGGGTTGAGTCCAGGGAACTGCAGGTTCACTGGGCAAAGCCTACCCTTCCCCCAGCATCCAGACACTGACAGTTTCCCAAGTATCCTGGGCAATGGCCCTGCAAGTACCTCAAGTGTTCATAACACTGTTCTGGCTAGTTTTATATCAACTCAACACAAGCTAGAGTCATTGGGAAAGTGAAAACCTCAGTAGAGGAAATACCTCCACCAGATTGGCCTGTGGGCATTTTCTTGATCTATGACTGATGTCTGGCTCCCTGGCTGAGCAAACCATGAGGAGCAAGCCATTAAGCATCACTCCTCATGGCTTCTGCTTTGGTTCCTGCCCCCAGCTTGCCGCCCTAACTTCCCTCAGTGAGGAAGCTTGACTTGAGAGTTGTGAGATAAGATAAACCCTTCCCTCCCTAAACTGCTTTTGGTCATGGTGTTTCATCGAAGCAATAGAAACCCTAAAACAAGTATCCCACATCACTTTAGCCAGCACATGCTCTCCTCTACTGCATGCTCTGGAGAGAGTGAGCCTCTTTGGTGGGCAGTGGAGGAAATACTGAGGTGAGTACATGACAGAGGGGCCAGGAGTAACACAGCAGGAAGGAGGACTGAGAAGGAGGAGGTATGTCTGAGCCTGGTGTCCAGGAAGGTGGCCAACAACTGGCTCCCAGGAACTCCCTGCCTATACTTCTCGATTCAGAGAATCAGAGGCTCCCTGCAGATGGTGCCTGGCATTGTATATACAAAGGGCTGTACCTCAGTATAACACATTTTTGGCCTCTGCCAGGCCAAGATATTAACAGTGTCCATCCAAGTCAGCATGCTGGCTTTGCTTTACAACTTATCCAAACAGAGAGCTTCCCCGCCTACCATAACTATTTTTACCAACTGGCACGTTCTCTCACTGTCTCTGGTTCCAGGTCGGTTGCAAGCTCAGCCTGGTATTCTTCCAGTATTGTATCATGGCGAACTTCTACTGGCTTCTGGTGGAGGGTCTCTACCTGCACACCCTCCTGGTAGCCGTCCTTCCTCCCAGCAGGTGCTTCCTGGCCTACCTTCTGATTGGATGGGGTAAGGGCTTCATATTCTCCATCTTGATTCCCATCTCATTTGGCCAAAATATGGAGTTTTCTTCTCAAAACCCTACTCCAGGAGCATACTTATAGTCACCTTGGGTACATTGAGGGTTCCGTTGATGTCAACAAAGGAGCTGGTTTTAAATCCTTTAGAATTCGACTCCCATTCAGCATCCCCCTTACCTTAAACGAAACAACTTTTAATAAGTAGCGAAATAATCGTTCTTCTCCCTTTTCCCAGTCAGCTCATATCAGCAATGAAAAATCAGAGGAGCAGGCTGATGGCACACCTACCTGCTGCCAGGAGCTCAGCCCTTTCCAGAGCAGGAAGGGATGAAAGCATGCATGGTTTAGGGAGTAAAACACACAGCCCCTCAGACAACATGGACCCAGTGAGCATATCTCCTTCTTACTTGGCCTCCTTGTCTTCAACAGACAGGTTTCAGCCCTCTTCAGATTCTCAGCTTTCAGATATATTTGTCCTGGCTAATTAATAAGGCATAAGTGCAAACCTTCATGTATTGATGAAGACATTAAGCGAGAGCATCCATATGGTCCTTTGGTTGAAAATTCCTCTTTACAAGTTCTGGTTCCTGAGTACCAGGTATACAGGGGTGCCATTTCTCACTAATGACGACAAGCTACTCTGATGAAATCTCTCCACAGGCATCCCCAGTGTGTGTATAGGCGCATGGACAGCAACCCGCCTCTCTTTAGAAAACACAGGGTAAGTGCTGTGTGTGCATTCATGCTGGTAAAACAAGGCCTTCCATTGCTGGTTTGAATATCTTGGAGTTAAAGAAGCTTTCACCATTAGAGACAAAAGTCTTGCAGTCAGACAAGACATTTCTGGGCAACATTTAGCACCCCCTGATTAGAAGACACGTGGATGGTCATGGGCAAGACTCAGTACGCATTTCAGTATTTAGAAGATGGCCCAAATGAGAGGTGAAAGTTAAGCCATGCCTGGATTTAGCTAAAATTGCAACAAGCCAGGCAGAATGAGTGATACTTTGCATGACTCCTTGGTGTCCCCAAGAGAGCCAAGCAGAAACAAGCAGGTTTACAGGGGTTGAGGTGGGGGTAGAAATGCATTGAGATCAGGCTATGTGGTCGCCTGGATGGCCTCTGTGAGCTCGTTCCCTGAGAACTTCTGAGCCCAATGATAGTAACAGGCATCCCTAGGCTAAATGCATCTCACAAAAGACCCCAGGGTAACAACTGTCCACTGGAGAGCATATCACTCTGAGTAGTTGGTCTAAGCCAATCCTTTTCTTTAGTCTGTGACGTTACACTGACAACAAAAATTGAAACCCCATCCACTCACCCCAGCAATTGTTCCTCAGCTGGGTTCACCGGCCCAGTCACCCTTGGGTAAGCAGGACTGACAACAGAGGTAGTGTCAGCTGGAAGGCATTCTTTGCTCTGTGGTTTGGAAGTCTCAGAGCCAGCTCAATTGCCCATGTCACATTGCCAAACCAGCTGGGTCCCTAGGCCATGGAACTCTGCCCTTGCTGGAACAGTCAGCACCCACTGTGAGCTATAGCCTTGAAGGAAGAAAAGGGCCTTCATGATTCAAGAGAGGTGAGAGCACATACCTTGAATTCCCACAGCTTTGAGACTTACCAACCCTGGAGCTGCACTCTATGCTACCTCGACGACATTAGCAGACTGTCAGGTTGACTCACCGAGGAAAGCTGCCTCATTCAACGTGCAGGGCAGTTAGATCTGGTTGGAGGTGACTGTGCAATATGAGTCTGATTGGCACATCAAGTTTAAGACCCAAGAAGGGGGAAGATTGGTTCTGCAAGCTTCATGTGAGAATCAGTCCTCACCCAAACAGTTCTGCACAGAACCTAGTTTGTATGTTGAGTCAGAGTGACACTACTTTTCTTTCTCTCTTAACAGTTGCTGGGACACAAACGACCACAGCATCCCCTGGTGGGTCATTCGGATGCCTATTCTAATTTCTATTGTAGTAAGTAGCTGCCTGTGGAGAGGCTGTGCTCTGCTTTTCTTTTGTGCACCTGTACCACACAGAGTACAACCAACGTGCTTCACTATGAGCACATGGCTACCACCTCCCTACAGGGCCCCATCACTCCCAGAACAATACCCAAGGAAGAGTAGACTCCAAGGAAGGATTCTAGGCTTGGAGGAGATTAAAATAGTCTGTTGCCCATCTCCAGCTGCTCAGATAACCACAACCTTATGCAGTAGTACCCTTAATGCCCACACGAGGTCCTCTTTGGTGCAGTGGGCAGACCTAGTGCCTGGGGTAGATGGTGGCTAAATCCTATAGATGAGTGATAAGGGATACGATTTAAAGGTGCTCACAGATCACATACTCCTTTGCTGTCTCTGTGCAGGTCAACTTTGCCCTCTTTATCAGTATTGTAAGGATCTTACTTCAGAAGCTAACTTCTCCAGATGTTGGCGGCAATGACCAGTCACAGTACAAGTGAGTATCTGTTTGTCCAGCATGAGAAATGAACAACAAAGTTCATGGAGAGTAGAGCCCAGTGCCAAGCTGTAGAAGGTCCTCAGGATATCCAGGTGACCCTTTAAGGGTCAACATGCACTGACACTGGAGTCTTCCAGCCCAGCACTCAGAGGGGCCAAGAAGACTGATGGGATGATGGTGCTAAAAATAAGAACATTCTCTCATGTTTGCCACGGTACATGGAGCTTTGATGTGAGGGTGTTTCTTAAATGTGTGTCCTTTCTATGATGCCACAGTTTGACATCTCCCTTTGACCACACACTGCTCTTCATGTTGTCTGTCTTCCCCACCAGACCTTGGGACTGGGCCATGCAAGCACAGTTGGCACTTTGTGTCTAGACCTGCCCTAGAATAATCTAAGAAGCTGTGTGTCACTTAGAAGGGCACAGAGTTGGAGGTCATGAATGTCACTAGCTAATTTATGATTATCCAAGGAATCAATAGATTACCCATAATTCATAAAGAAAAACTAGATCCCAACTCAGATATATGAACATGAATTTGGCGATGCTGTATTTGATACAGCTCAAGAGCCTGGGCTCAGATGACGCTGTGGTGGCTAAGAGCTGCATCACCCTGATAGGTCTTCAGCTCCCAGTCAGATGGAAGTTACCACCTGCACCCAGGCTGCTTTTCATGGGGGAAAAAATGCAGTGTGATATGGGTGCTGAGCCAGCAGTATGGCTGAGCAGAGAGGGGCCTTCCCTGTATGCTATCTTCTCTCCTGTAAAATAGAATGGCTATTCGCCTGTTGGGTTTGAGAAACAACTGAAAGACATTCAGTGCCTGGAACAGAAGAGTAGAGAAAGGACTTGGTAGGCACTCAAGTCTTAGTTGTGTCACAGTGAGCACAAATACAAGAAATAAGTTTCTCTTTGTGGAGGAAACCAGCTGGGCTACACATAACAAGGTATAAGTTGCCACATGGTGCCTGATCGGAGATAATGGTTCTCATGCATCCCCTCTGCAGCCCTGGAAAGCAGGGCGGGCATTCTTAGTCGCCTTTCAATTGAATTTGGACTTTGGGCAAATCCTGTTTAGTGTCTGTGCTGACCTTTTCTCTGGGCTCCTGGGGAGTGTTAGTTAAGGTCTTGGGATGGATACTTTTATTTTGGAAACAATTATATAGAATAATGAAGTCTGTGCTCTTCCAGGGTGATAAGAAGGGCAGAGGGCTGTTTCACCCTTTGGGTTGTAGCAAAGAAAGACTAAAGAACTTCCTCTCCCACAGGATTTCCTGGGGACAAATGTGTAGATAGGACCTGGCAGCTTCCACATAACCTCAGCTCAGGAGCCTGGTGACCCACCCTGCTGGGCACAGAGCCTTGAGGGTGTGCATTTGCAAGGCAGCAGCTGCAGTGACATCCTGTTGGTAGAGACACACCTACCACTTGCACCATGGCCATCACAGAAAGCACCAGGCTTCTATGAAAGTTATCAAACGGGGAAAATTCTGCCCTTAATCCCCCACCCCATAGGACCCAACATGTGGAAGAAGGCATACATCTCTAGAATTTTCATACCCTGCATCTTACTTAGGGTTTCTATTGCTGTGATGAAACACTTTGACCAAAAAGCAAGTTAAATAGGAAAGAGTTTATGCAGCTTACATTTCCACAGCAGTGTTCATTATTGAAAGAATTCAGGACAGGAACTCAAACAACAGGGAAGGATCCTGGAGGCAGGTGCTGATGCAGAAGCCATGGAGGGTGCTGCTTACTGGCTTGCTCCTCATGGCTTGCTCATCCTGCTTTCTTATAGAACCCAGGACTACCAGGCCAGGGGTAGCCTCACCCACTGGGCTAGGCACTCCCATATTGATCACTAGTTAAGAAAATGCCTTAAGCTGGATTTTTTAGAGGCAGTTCCTCAATTGAGATTACCTCCTTTCAGATGACTCTAGCTTGTGTGGACTTGAAGAAGGAAACCTTGAAAGCAGATGAAAGAAAGCTGATTATTTTTTTTCTCCTGTGTTGAAGGTAATGAGAGAAAAAAAGAGGAACAAGAACCAGGAGGAGCATCCTGTCTTCCCTAGCTGAATCTAAGGGATATAGGCTGTGTGCTTAGTGATAGTAAGAAGCCAAGAGAGGGCTTCCGCATACCTACATACCCTCCAGGTGGCTGCTCAGATGAGCATGCACTCCTGAGCAGTTGGAGGCACCTGGGAATGGTAAGCTAGATACCTGGTCTCTAGTGTGGGACTATTAGAACAGAATAAGAACAGGAGACATCACTAGGAACTGGGCAGAAATTGCAGATTCTCAGGCTGTTGCCCAACCCTTCCTGTTCCAGAATTCTGATGAGGCCTGGAATCTGAGCAGCAACGAGGCCTCCACATGGTTTCAACTCAGTAGAAGTCTAAGAAGTGTTGGCTGAGATAACTCAGATTCCAGGAAACACTGACTCATATCAATTGGTGCCTATATCAGTAATGGAAAACCCCCTGATTGTTTTGGAGATGCTGCATGTAGTTCCCCCCCCCAACCAGTTCTGAGAATGGAATTCAGGGTCCTGCTCCTAGTAGGTTTTGTCATTGAATAGCCCAGCCCCACCAGAATTATCCGTCCAAGAGTAGTGTGTCCCAGCAGTTGGCACTTGAGACAAAGGGCACTAAGTTCCCTGAAAGCCAGTGAGTCACACAATATGCCCTGTAAGAATATCATCTTCATGAGTGAACTTGCATGTACACATTTGAGGATTCTGCCCAAATGGGTGAAGAAGAGGGTTCACTGGCACAAAGGATAAGCATTTGTGTGTTCCCTGACTGCTTCAGTCTCTGAAATCTCTCATGATCTCGGGTGGGGGATGTGAGAAGCACAAAGCATCATGTCCTTCTCCTTCTACTAGGAGGCTCGCCAAGTCAACACTGCTGCTAATCCCACTGTTTGGCGTCCACTACATGGTGTTTGCTGCCTTCCCCATTGGCATCTCCTCCACATACCAGATCCTGTTTGAGTTATGTGTTGGTTCCTTCCAGGTAAGTATGGGAGGTGCTGTGGGGGCTGCAAACTGTGGGCAGCTCTGACACTCTGTCTCTTTGCAGGGCCTGGTGGTAGCAGTTCTATACTGCTTCCTGAATAGTGAGGTAAGTCCTTTGTCAGCTGGAACTGGGCACTGACATTGGGTCAGGAGTTAGCCCTATCATCAATCTCTGCCCAACTGTGCCCCCATGTAACCAAGCCCAAACTTTCTAAAGCTCCTCTTAGCAAGACTTCCACTCCTTCCAGCAAAATTGCACCTCTGTCCTCTACCCAATATCCCCTTCATGATCAGTATATTTTATTGATGATTAATTGGTTGATTGATTGATATCCTCTTCATGATCAGTATATTTTATTGATGATTAATTGATTGATTGACTGATTGATTATATATGAGTGTTCTATCTGCATGTACACTTGCATGCCGGAAAAGGTCATCAGATCTCAGTATAGATGGTTGTGAGGCACCATGTGGTTGCTGGGAATTGAACTCAGGACATTTTGAAGAGCAGACAGTGCTCTTAACCACTGAGCCATCTCTCCAGTCCCCAGGATCAGCATTTTACTCTTCAACCCAGAACTGGGTCCAAGAAGGTGTGGTGTTGGTGGGAGGGGCTGGGCCTCATTGAGAGATGCATCACTGTCCCAAGATGACATGAGAGCCTAGTTCTTCTTATGTAAACACTCCATCCGTGCACCTCCAATCCTTAGAGTCTATTCACTCTAGGTATTGCTGTCTCTGTATGACCTTCAGCTGATGGCCATCCCCTTTTCTAGTCACTAAGGAAGGCTTTTACAGAGCCAACACCCTTTTCTCCTCCCAACACTTTCCTCACTCAGAGTCTTTAAAGTGGGAAGACATTGATGAAAGTCCTACAGGATCCATGGGGCTGTGCTAAGGCAAGACATACAACATACTACATCAGACTCACCAATATCCATAAGGATATAGCCTTTTCTGTGCACCACCCCCTATGTCCAGCCCCATGCTACATTAGTGTAGCCTGCTGGTGTCTGGCATTCGTAGGCATCAAAGCCAGACCATCTCCTCCAGCTCTCCATTCTCCCAGCCCCTGCACACTCACCCATCACCTTCCTGAGGCCTGAGGATTACTTCCAGGAGCGGGGATGGGCCAGACCACTCATCCTGTAGGTACTAGAGAAGACTCTAAAGCTACAACCAGCTGTTTGCTATTTCGTGGTTGAATCCATGCTGCATGCTTCCTTGGAAGATTCATGAGTTCCTGCATTCCAAGCTGACTCTTCACTAACATCCTCATCCCCAGGTACAATGTGAACTGAAAAGAAGGTGGCGAGGCCTCTGTCTGACCCAACCCGGGAGCCGGGACTACCGGCTGCACAGCTGGTCCATGTCCCAGAATGGCTCAGAAAGCGCCCTACAGATCCACCGAGGATCTCGCACCCAGTCCTTCCTGCAGTCAGAGACCTCGGTCATTTAGCTGTGTCCCTCACATGGAGCTGACAATGCTGCTGGGTTTGACATATGTGTTTGCCAGCTTCCTCTGCTGCCCCAGTATCTGGTGCCTTATTGGGTCAGCCCTGGTCCTTAACTCTGATCCTCATGTGTAACTTGATTGAAACGCCAATTATTATTGTCAAACTCTAGCCTTTAAGCCATCCTCTTCATAATATGGCTCAGCCATATAGACAGGTCTACTTTCAAACACAACAAAGATGCCGGGTGGCCCTGAACATCAAAACTGGACTCTAAGTACCTCCAAAGAGATCAAGGAGGAAGATTCCAGTTCTCCTACTGCCTCCTGTCAGGAGGAACCAGGTCCAGAACCAGCTAAGCATCACCACCCTGTGGCACACAACGCATGCCCATGGATTCTCTGACATTCCTCCTCAATCTATGGCACACCAAGGAAAACAGCTGAGAGCAACCTTCTCATCCTAGAAGCTTCCTGATCTCCAGGCCCTTGAGTTCTGTCCTGTGGGACTACATCTGGACAGCCACACCATTGCCATTCCCTGGACCAAAGATAAGTCAGGGAGGATGTTCATAGTTCAGCGGCCAAGCCAGGAACTCATATCCTCCTGGGGCACTTAGCATCTGCTGCTTCCTACAAGTGGTGAGCAGCTCTGGATCCCAGGCTGGCTGTTGGCTTGAAGGCCCTTGTGACTTATCCATTCAGCCAAGGGCTGTTCTCTAGCCAATAGAAAACTGTTCCAGTGTTAAAGAAAATCACAATCTTAACATTGTTTAAAAAGAGAATTATATTATCAAAGTATAAAATGGCATCAAGTATTCCTACATGATATTTGCCAATAATGATCCTTGTTTTTCCGATGTCATTTACAACTGTGGGCAAACAGTCCTGAGGAAATGCTTGCCATGATTAAAAAGCATCTGAAGGCAGAGAGTGTCTTTCCCTGCCGTGCACAGAGACCCTAGAAGACTATGTTGTGGCCCAGTGCAAGGACTGTAGGTTCTGGACCTAGTGTTCTGGCACAGTCTATGTAACTTTCCACCAACACACACACAGAGACACACACACAAAGCATAAGAACTGCAAAATGTTTTTCCTGTGGTTTCTGTGGCATGTAGGCTCTGGCCAGTATGAATACCAATGATCTCAACAACTATGCCAGAGCTAGAGGTCTCGGGGTCAGGAAATCACAAAAGTAAGGGCCCCACTCCCAGTACGTGGGTGCTTTAGTTCAGCAGAGAAGTATCCAGAAACTAGCTGAGGCCCAGTGGCCAGACATCTGACCTGAATGTCTGTCACACAGAACTGTCCCTGGACTTTTGCCTCAATCAACTCTTGGAAAGCCTCCAGTTTGTCTGCAACTGCATGACACATACACCTCAGATGATCTAGAAAACACCACTAACCTACTGCCTTCCAGGACTACAAGGCTAGAGAACAGGTTGTAGGGAGCAAATGGCCTAGGTCAGGAACACTTAAAAGAGCTGTTGGCAGTGACGATAGGTGGATGCTACAAGCCCTGGTGTCAGCCTCGCCTCTCTTCATACAGAGCTCACTGCTTAATCCAGCAGTTCTGAGGATACACAGTATTCCTGTATCTGACAGTCCTACCAACAACTGGTTATGACTCTGCCATGACCCAAAGAGACATGTAAAACCTGTGAACACAAGCAGTCACTGATTACACACGGAACATTCAGATGTACAGGGCCATACCTTCAGCCCAGCATGTGCTAGTGCTAAACAGAACTGGGTCCTCTCCCTGGTAAAGAGACGGGCTGATCACCAAGTGGCCACTCTGGAACTCACCAGAAGCAGATGTGTAGTAACCATATGGCCAGCATGTGATCTTACATGTTATATGTGGAATATCTACAAACACGCCACAGAGTGAAACTGAGCTGTGTATATACTGCAATAAACCTGATTTCATTCTGTGTGAGAGTCTGCTATAAATGATGCTGGGGCCCTAGAACACAGCCACCTGCTTCTATACCCTTGAGAGCCCTGACTCGGGACCATCCTGTCTACAATTCCTCATAGAAGAAGTTGGGTCTGAGGTACCCACGATGTATAAGTGGCAACCGTGAGGATGTGCCTGGCATACCTGGCTACTCCTACCCTGCAGCCATAATCTGCTCACTCAGCTCTGCAGAACCTGAGCCTTGTCAATAGAGCAAGCTGAAATTCTGTGTGTGTGTGTGTGGTAGATGTGCACATGCCTGTGCACACATGTGTGCTTAAGAAAGAACATGTTGTACATGCAAGTGCATGTGCTTATTTGTAGATGGTTGTTTGTGAATTTATGTGGGGTTCACGTCTGTGTGCATGTAGAGGTGTTCAAGTATAAGTGTGTGTGCGTGTGTGTGTGTGTGCTCGTGTGTGTGTGTGTGTGTGTGTGTGTGTGTGCTTGCTTGCTCTTATTTGTGGGTATTTGTCTATACTGACCCTTAGCCACTAGAAAAGTAAAATGTTTTTACTCCACACACCACACTGCTGCTCAGTAGTAGGGAACACTGGACACTGGTGTCAAATCCTCAAGAGCATGAACAGAGAAGTCATTCAGACAGCTTCTGGGGAATATCCTCAGAGAAAGCAGCAGGATGGGAGAGGAGGGCTCTGCAGGGCCCTCTAGGATCACAGTTGTCCTGTCTGATTAGGGACGCTTGGAATGAGGTGCTCTAAACAGAACAGCTCTGCAGATGGGCCCAAGGGAGTCAGCCTGCTGGAACAGCTGGGAACCACACTGAGAACCAGCTCCATCTGTGTGAATACATACGCTTACTCTTCTTTCTCATCAAACGCCAGCCATTTTAAATCAGCTGCTTAAGAATGTGGGAACTTTAGGAGATGGGAAACCCTAGATTTGTGGCCGATTGTCATGCAGAAAGTGGAATGCTCTGAGCTCAGCCTCCAGCCCCAGAGATTGTGAACTGGATGCAGGTCCCAGGCCTATTTTGTCACACAGACAATTCCTTCCCTTTCTCCTCTGTTTTTACTGGTGGAAATTAGGTCAAGCTGCATACAGGTTTTTAGCCAGCTTTGTTCACGCAAGCCAGAGCGGAGTTCTTTCCCTTATAAACATAGGGAGGTTCATTTTTTTTTCTTTTTCAGGACAAGGTCCAGGCTTGGTTTCAGGTCCCCATTCTCCCGCTTCAGCCCCTAAGGTATCTGGGATCAGAGGTGCATCCCCCACTACCTAACTCAGAGCTACAATATTTTCAGCAATTCCTCAATAGTGGATCAATTCCTTGAATAGAATTGAGGGCACTCATCTCTAGGCTAGCCTGAGGACTGGGGCCTGAGGTGGCAGAAGGCTGCCCCTTGCCACACTTAGAGGTGCTATGCCCTTGGTAAACCCAGCCCTGTTGATACTTTTTCATTACTTCTTATGGCTGCTTGGACAATGTTCACGAGGGCATTCACGTCTTTAATCGAGAGGGACTCTGAGCATCATCTTCCACAGCTTTCCTCTAAATCTAGTTTAAAGCAGAACCTGGGCCTGGGTGAGTGGGCAGCCTCCCTCTGCTCCAGCCATTCACAAATGAACTCCTTTTATTATTGGCAAATGGTAACAAGGACAGGAGAGGCAACCCAGTGGAAGTCATGGCTCTTTCTTTAGGCTGCCGTCATCACTGCCAGCAGGAGCCTCAGCATGTGTTATGGGGACTTAGCCCTTACAAAGGATTTGGGGCATGTTTTATATAGAAAAGTGTTCTTTTTTAGATGGAAAGAAAAGGGACCCACCCTTCCTTTGTGTTCTCTGACTGAATTAACAAGGAAAGTGGAGCCAGTGGCCATGTCAGCAGGTGGTCACCTGGCTGCTGAAGACAATGCCACTTCTGGACCTGCAGGAAGGACACTTGCTCCCCAACGTTGTTTAGGACCTTTTCAAACGCTGCTTCTGTTGAACAGCTGGAGCCAAAGAATAACACTGGAGGGTAATTACAAGGCAGAGACAGACTGCTCTCCCTTCAAAAGTCAGGGTTTTCATATCCTCACGTGTGGAAGTTTTATGTAAAATCCCCCAAAAGGCACAGAAATTCAACATCCTTTCAAAGCCCTAGCCATTGTGGTTCAAATGACGTAGTTATAAGCACAAAATGTAAACTGAATCTTTTTTAATCGTAAAATACATGATTACCCTCCTTCACACACAGTAACTCCCCACTCCCACGTGTTGCTGCTTGTGTGCTGACTTTCCTATTGTAATATGGGCCTTTTACCTGTACTTCTTCCTCTTGGGTGATATCAGAGAAAGTATTCTTTAATCTACCAGCACTGAAGGTTCATCTAAGTCCAGTGTATATGAGTTGAGAGATGCGGATTCTGAACACCAGTACCTGACGCCTGGTGAGGCCCGGTCATCCTAGAGCCTCCAGTTCATTACCCTTTGCCCCTGACCTCTGCACCTCCCTGCACTTGCCTCTTCTCTCTCTCTCTCCAGAGAGTGAGAATCCTCCTCCAGGGAGTGAGGGAAAGCAGCAGAAATGGGAAGGGATAGAAGGCAGCAATCCAGGTGAGGCTGAGTGGTTAGAGGTGAAAGGCCACGTAGAGTTGTGGGGAAGATGCAATAGTGAGTGATCCAGAGGGATAAGAGGCATTGTCAGCTGAGCCCAGTAACACAGAACCCAAGATCCAGGTAGTCATGGGATTAAGGGCCTGTCTTAGTTAGGGTTTTTCTGCTGTGAACAGACACCATGACCAAGGCAACTCTTAAAAGGACAACATTTAATTGGTACTGACTTACAGGTTCAGAGTTTCAGTCCATTATCATCAAGGCAGGAGCATGGCAGCATCCAGGCATGCACAGTGCAGGAGGAACTGAGAGTTCTACATCTTCATCCGAAGGCTGCTAGAAAATACTGACTTTCAGGCAGCTTGGATAAGGATCCCATGCCCACAGTGACACACCTATTCCAACAAGACCATACCTCCAAAAAGCCACTCCCTGAGCCAAGCATATTCAAACCATGACAGAGCCCAAGGCAAAAGAGATAGTCAAGTGGGGCAGACTCAGTCCCAACAGTAAGCAGGGCCTCTACAGAGCAGCACCAAGCACAGGGTGCAGGGTGCAGGATGCCTGGAGTTCAATCCCAAACCAGCCCTGGCTTCTCAGAGGCCCCATCCAGGTTTAGGATGAGATCCTTGTGGGTGACATTCCCCGCTCCCTCCGGGGTCAGTCACACTCGAATGTGGAAGCAGCTCCATTGCTGGGAGCCACAGTGGGTCAGGGCAGCATATGTAGGACAATATCATAGCTAGGTCAGGTCATGACCATCATCAGGAATGACTCGGACTCCACAATACTCTGAGTCCAGTGAACTAAGCTGTGCTCCCACAGCAAAGGCTCCCTGACCTCCCTACAGGGTCTCACTCTGATAATCGTTGTACAGAGGCCAACATGATTCATGCTCCAGAACAGATACAAGACCTTCACCCAGGCATCTTGCAGATGTGCCCTACACTCGATCACCACCAGGACCTAGCTGTGTGGACCTACTCCAGAGCCATCCTGTGTGCTAGAATAGACTTGTTGATAACCTTTTTACCAAAAACTTAAAAGGCCAGGAAGAATACAAAAAATGATGCACACTCCAAATAAGTAAGAGTAAAGTAAGGTGCTAGGTGCTCTGGTGGCCTATGAAAACGGCAGTGACAGTAAGTACAAGCTATGCATAGCATAATGCAAAACATTTGGTGGTTTTAGTACAATGAATTACCATAATATAATATGATATAATATAACATAATTAATATAATATCCATTGTATCATGCAACATATTAATTCCCAAGTTTATTCACTCTAATTTCTTCTTCTTCTTTTAATTGGGAGAACAATTCGGTATAAGGAACCAGAAATACAAGATTCCACTGAAACTGCACCGCTGACAAAATATGGTTGAACTTAAACCTCGAGAGGGTCAAATACAACCAGTTAAGTGGATTAGACCAAGATTGGTTCTGGATAGACGTAGGTAACTGCATTTCCACATTAACAGCACATGACCCCCCCCCCAGCAGTCCATTTGTAATCAGTCTCCCACCCGTGTCCTCTTCTGTCACTCTGCCAAACCAAATGGCTGCTGTTTCTATTCTAGAGGGCACAGGCCTTTTGGACCTGATACAAAGCCAAGAGGAAAGCTGAAAACTCTTAGGGTGTAACTTGTTCGTATTCAACTCAGCAGGTCAGCTACCATTTCTATGGTGTCAATAGAGGCAACACCAACTTTCACCAAATCAAAGTTGCTACCATGTGTAACCATCCCATGGCCCAGTAGCAATACCAACATTTCTAATTTACTACCTTCACCATCCATATAGCAAACATTCCTTTGGCTCTTGCTATTAACACGTAGCTTTTAAGGAAGATGTAGAGCGCTATCCCAGAGACAACCCACTAGTGAGAACACTGGGCCCTTCTGGGATCATAAAAATAAACAGAGGAAATACTTTTTAAATGTCAGCGTATATGACAGGTGAGGCAGAGACTGGAAACTTGTTCTGCTTACACGCCAATGCATTCCCATTCAAACAGAAGTCTGGATAAACAACAAAACAAACAACCAAATCAAAGGAAAACCGGGTTTCATATAACACTATCAAAAAGTAGATGGAACAGACTAAACGAACCAGCAGGTTGCAGGTAAGTCCACAGCCTATTGTGATAGGTCCTTCCAGCATCAATCGGTTTCTTCTTTTGTTTTCTCAAGGCTGTTTAACAGAAGCGGTGACTTTAGAGTCTAATTGGCAGGGAGGTAATAAGGCTTCAATCGCTGGTTTCAGGATCTGTCTGTGTCATGTAGACATCCGATTCAGCATCCAGGTGTCCTTTAGTTTTCTACATGTGTGCATCCAATTGGTTGTCCCACTGTTCTTTGATCATACAGGGTGAATAAGGGTACCTCTCCTCTGTGACCTCGGGCTCTACTTCCAAAGCCCCCTCTTCTCCGACCTATCACACCCAGAGCTCTTCCACCGATTCTGACATGACCTATAGCTCCATTCCCTAGGCTTCCCACTCCCAGGACCTACAGGACCTCGAACACCACCTGTTCTTAAGACCATTCGTGGGGCTACAGCCCCTTCACTCTTGAAGTGGCATCCACCCCCTAAGCAGTGGGTTGGCCTCTGCCTCCAATTGCTCCCCTCTCCAGGGCATCTATGGGTCGGCCTAAACGTGCCTGGATGTTACTCTTGCCCAGGCTTTAAGGTCTTCCTTCTGCTTAAGTTTTAATGCTGCCTGGACAGACGGTCTATTCTCCAACTTCTGGGCCAGTCTTGAGTTTCTGGCACTGGCTAGCTGCTGCTGCTGCTGCTGCTGCTGCTGCTGCATCAAAGCCCGTTGTTTATTACTGGCATTGGCTATTTGTTCTTCAACATTTCAGTAAAGCACTCATTTAGAGGAGTTGTGGTAGTGCTTTTAGCACAACTTTCGGTGCTAACTATGCAGTTTTCTTCAAATCCAGGAATCGAAGGCGCTCCTGGGGCTTCCTCCACTCTCCGCTCCAGCGGCTAGGCTAGGCTCTGGCCAAACCTAAGCTGATAGCAGATTGCTCAGGTTAACTAGCTGGGTGGTTGGGTTTGATGCTTAAAGATAGGATGCAAAGGCCACTCGTTGTGGGATGGGTATCTAGCTGGTCATTTCTCCCACTTCTCAGGCCTGCCCTTCCTGCCTTTCCCCTGTTCCACCTCAGCTGGTGCCACCAAAACAATAACAAAAATAATTATAAAGTAAATATAAATGAATAAATAATCAATTTACTCTAATTTCTAAAAATAAACTTCAAAGTGTACATTTCACTTAACCCAGCAATTTTATTTCTGAAACTCTTTCCTAATTTAATACTCCAAGTTAAACATAGTCATAGCAATGATATTTTTAAAAAAAACTAAAAATAATCTAATGTTCCATCATTAAAGAATGAATAAATAGCTATTGAGAACATAGAATAAAGATTCTCGCTTTGCAGCCCACTTGAAGAAGGTGATTCTAAGGACTATGTCTGCAGGACCGTGGGAAGAGCTGTCCATACACAGAAGCACCAGCTCGCTATACTGTGTCACCTGGGAGCATCCAGCAGCACGGAAACTGCTTGCCCAGCCTGAAACCTGCGACTTCCACCACTGCATTCTTCACAGTAATTAACTCTGTCAAGCAAACCATGAGTAATGCAGCACAAATTACATGATCTAGTTACTCACCTAGCAATGATATTACGTAACACAATGAAGGACAGCCACTTTTGATCAGATAAACCAGAGAAGGGGAGAGCATGGCTTATTCCACACGCAGAGTTGTCATCTTTGTGCATGTAGACAACACCGCTAACCAGCATGGCATCTCTTTGCAGAACAGATGCCATCTTGCCATTGGCATCTTCCCCTTTTCAGAGAGATAAAGAGCCAGTTCATCAAGGACATATGTGTGCACACAACTTCAATACACATGATACACAGATACACAGTGGTCTGTCTTATGACTCACTTTCCTCATTGTAACACATGGGTTTCCTTGGTATCAAGGGCGCTACACAACCAGGGAACAGTGGATAGGAAGAGGTATGTTCTTTGTCTACTTCTGAAAATAAATATCTATACTTTTTTAGGTCTTTCTGAACCTGCGTTTAAACTAAGACCCAACAGTTGCTTTGGCCATCTGGTGTATCAAGAACTTGAGAAATGAATGAGTCCTTGCCCCTTGATTCAGAATGGATTCAGAATGAGGCTGTGTCTAGAGAGATCTTACAGAAATCACCGAGCTCATTGGATTGCATATGGACACCAGTTTTCCCTGCACCAAGCTGAAGAGGCTGTTCTTTCTCATTGGATGGTCTTGGCATCCTGTCTGAGGAGCACCTGACCACTGGCCATGTATGCAGTGTTTGTTTCTGGCCCTGGTCTATGTGTCTATGTGTCTATCCTTATGTTAGAATTTCACTGTTGATTACTGATTCTTGTGATAGGCTTGAAGCTCAGCTTCCTTCTTTCTCAAGTGCTCTGTCTCATTAGGGTCTCTGAGTGTTCCATATGAATTTTAGAATGAATTTGAAAGTCAGGTATTGCGACTTTTGGTTAGTATCATACAGCTGCCTGTGTGTTCGGTTCTGTAAAGATCCCCTCCCCTTACTTTATGGTATCCTGCTGTGTCATAAATTCTTATAATTGTTTTATCTTTTACATGTTGGGCCTTTAATAAGTTGATATTTTGTCTCTGTATGTTTTTCTGACTTAAAGTCTACCATATTTCATTCACATATTGTTCTATATTCTTATTCATATACCTCATCTTTTCTATCCTTTTTCTTTTTGTCCCATTTGTGTCTTTAGACCTAAAGCAAGTATTCTATAAAAAAAAAAAAAAACCTTAGTTGGAGCATGAACTTTTAAAAAAAAAGTCTATTCTATAAACCTCTAACTTTTGATCAGAGAACAGATAAAATTCGCATGTATTTAAAACAACTACTGATTTTTAAAAATAATTTGCTTTTTTGGATAAAATTTTTAAATGATCAGTAGGTTAGTTTCTCTGTTAAAAGGCACATTTTTAGATTGCGTCTAATATGAAACTATGCTAATTTTTAGAAGTCACACACACTAGAACACTCACATAATTTAAGAATTTCATCATTGTATCAGATTAAACTAAAATCTTAAAGCATTTCATTTGACAAAGAAGAGAGTTTTGTGTCTGCTGACAAAGGTCATATTTACAAATGGTATTTTAAAGAAATACTTAATAAATGCAAAAAGAAAATATGAAAAGTGAATGGCTGTAGTAGATTCTTTTCTAAGATCCATGACCTCACTAGGCCCGGAAAGTCGGTTGGATCTCTAGTTACCAGGGACTGTTCCCTTCTTCTTGAGTACCCCTCAAATCCACCAACAACCTGCTGGTCATTTTTGTGGTTTTAGATGCTACAGTTGTGCAGGAATATTAATTACTTCTCCCCCTTGACAGATTTCATAGCATTTTCTGGTACCACGAAAGCTAGACCACAGAAAGAAGGCTTTCAGGTTAAGTCCAGTTGAATAATTGAAGCCCTGTATGCTAAAGTATGCCATGTCTTCAGCAATGGGAATTTACCTATGAAAGGCAACCAAGGGCTACAGCCATGGTCTATATTGTCTGTGGAGTTGCTCTGGCTACCCCGACCAACTATTCTCAAACATGATACTGGGGTACTGGGGGCCAGGAGTATGGTGTGAGCGTCCTCTCATCTCTTCTCTTCAAGGACCTTGGGCTCTGTGGAATTCCATAGCCAAACGAGCAAGTGTGCCAACTCAGCTTTCTGTTCCTCTTCTCAAAAAGCTGTGATGTCACCCTTAGGACTTTATCTAGCTCAGTCACCTTCCAGAAGCCCTACCTCCAAACATCATCATGACTTTGGAGAATACATTTCTAAAACATGAACTTTGGGGGACATATTCAAAGTACAGCACCAAGAAAACTCATGCGGAAGCTGTCTATCCTGAACAAGTATCTGGGGAGGTGAACTCAGGGCTCACCTTGCTGTCTTTGGGTCATTTGTTTCTCTTTTTTTTTTTTTTCCTGTTTGTTTGTTTAGTTGGTTGGTTTTTGTTTTTTTCTGGTTAAAGTTTTTACTAACCCTTTTACTCATTTACATTTCAAATGATGTTCCCATTCTGATTTCCCCTCCACATACCCCTATCTCATCCCTCCCTCCTTCCATTTGACTCTATGGGGGTGCTTCTCCACCTACTCACCCACTCCCACCTCATTGCTCTAACATCCCCCTAGGTTAGGGCATCGAGCCTCTACAAGAACAAGGCCTCATAGTTTCCACCTTCACCAAGTGCTCTAATTAAACGAAATCTGTGTTTGGAGAAAATGGGTGAACATTCAGTGGTGCCTGTTGCAAGCCAAGACTGGGAGAGAGAGCCTTACAAGTTCTGGGCAGGTCCTGCCTGGCTTCACTACTCTGTCTATCCCCAGGATTATTCTTGGCCTTCCCCTCCCATTGATGTCAGATAAGGCAGTCCTCTGCTATATACCTGGAGTCATGGCACCCTCCATGTAGCTTGCCGACAGGAGCCTGGTATGGCTGTTCCTGAGAGGTTCTACCAGCACCTGACCAAGACAGATGCAGATACTCACAGCCAACCATCGGGGTTGAAGAACAATATCAACTAACCGGACCACCCAGAGCTCCCAGAGACTACACCACCAACCAAAGAGTATACATGGGTCATTTGTTTCTTTAAGTAGCACCCTGCGAGAGATGCATAGAGAGAAATAGGAGACATTGGGACTGTGGCCAGCAGGTGCTGTGAGAAACAGAAACAAATCAGGAGATCCCTATGTTCTACTGTGCCTTGGGAATGTGGCACCTCTGAGACAGGACACTTGCTCTCAGACATGTGCTGCAGTTGTCACATCACACATCAGAACAAACCAGGTCTCCAGGGGTCAGCAAACTTGTGTGAGTAGGCAGATAGGAACTATTTCAGGTTTGGGGACCATGAGATTTATAACAGCCATAGGCCTTGAGATGTTGTGCCTGGGCTGGTCCTGTCTTCTAACCCCTCATCACAAAATAATGTCCAAAGGGAGGAGTTATCCAGTTTTGTGAATGACCGTCATCATACCATCATGAACAGAGTTGCTTGAAAGTAACTGAATTTTTCCTTTCTGTCTTTCTCTTTCCTTGTCATTCTTCTTCATTTGTTGACTGGCTTTCACTCACTCTATCAACTCAGACTTGGGAGAGACTCATCCATTATTTATGTAAAGGAATCTATACACACTACCTAGATTTATACTCCACCAACCTGTGGCATTTGTGACCTTTGAGACTTTTTCAGAGCCTCTTGTGACCTTAAGGGCACAGGCTTTCTGATGTACAGGATTTTTCTCGGTCCTTGTGATGGTTTGTATACATGTGGCCCAAGGAGTGGCACTATTAGGAGGTGTGGCCTTGTTTGAGTAGGTGTGTCACTGTGAGTATGGGCTTAAGACCCCTTACCCTAGCTTCTTGGAAGTCAGTATTTGCTAGCAGCCTTCAGATGAAGTTGTAGAAGTCTCAGCTCCTCCTGCACCTTGCCTGCCTGGATGCTGCCCTGCTCCCACCTTGATGATGATGGACTTAACCTCTGAACCTATTAAGCCAGCCCAATTAAATATTGTCCTTATAAGAGTTGCTTTGGTCATGGTGTCTGTTCACAGCAGTAAAACCCTAACTAAGAAAGGATGACTTACTTCAATTCTCTTTTCTGGATCCATCCAAAGGGTGTCACAGTCTGAAAATAGGTTTGTTTTGTTTGACAGCTCTTTGGGAACACACAGAAGGAACATTCCAAGGAGAGGAACCTGCAGATTCTACAGAAACTGCAAAACTATTGACTTCCCTGTGCCCTGACCAGAGCAGTTACATGCTGGTGTTCACTATAATTCACCCACCTGACACGTGGGTTAGACCTGAATATTGTTCCTTTAACTCACACTGCTCATCCCATTGGCCTTTGCTGTGCTTCTCTGTGCCTCCTCAGAGACATTCGGAACTGTCCCGGAGGGAAGCCATCCCCCTAATGATGATGGATGAACAGCTCCAGCGGCTCACTGCTCTCACCTTAACACGAAGTCCGTGCTCCTCCAGCTGTAAAACAAGTTGGAATTTATATATTTCCAATGAAGATTAATAATTCATTCGATGCTTAAGTAGAAAAACAAAGTACCAATTAATCAAGGCTCCGCCGAGGCACGCTTTGCAGCCACCAGTCTGTGGGGATTGGCAGTGCTTTTACACTGGAAGTAGGTCAGGACTGCAGAAAAACAGCTCTCTTTTGAGCTAGCATCTGTTTGCTCTAATCACTGTACACAGCTTTGGGTCTTACTATAGTTTTTATTAGTTATCCCAGCTGGGATTTATGTCTCAGCAATAAAGGACCAAGAGTGGGAGGAGTTATTCTCGAAAGATCCAGGTCATGCAGTGCAGGGCAGGGAATCTGGCTGACTCAATCTCTTTGCCCATAGAGCCTCAGGGTACCAGATCTTAGCATTCTAAGGAGGGAGGGTACCAGATCTTAGCATTCAGAGGGTGCATGTCTTAGAACTCTCTCTAAGGCTTGGTGCTCAGCAAATATATCCTGTTTGTGACTCCCCTGATACCAGGTATAGCTCAACACAAAGGACCTGTCCCAGGGGAACTCACAGCTCAGATCTTGTCCTAAGTATAGGTTGAGTTTGAATGAGGCCAGGAATAATCCTGGGGATAGATAAGAGTAGTGAAGCCAGGCAGGACCTGTCCAGAACTTGTAAGGCTCTCTCTCCCGGTCTTGGCAACAGGCATCACTGCCATTTTCTCCAAACACAGATTTCATTTAATTAGAGCACTCGGTGAAGGTGGAAACTATGAGGCCTACCTGTGCCCACCACACTGTGAGTTTTGGGAGAACTAGACTATGCTCCTCCTGGTTTTATGAGTATCAGGAAGATGGTAAACACCACCACTACCCCTGTCCCGGTATTTTTTTGATTATTTATTTATTTAAGTATCTAAAGCACAGGAGAGAAAAGAAGCATGTGGAATATTCGAGTGAAAGTAACAACCAGTTGTGGCCTGTTTTGAAAGTGCTAGGTATGGAAGAAAAGAATGGATGCCTCCCCATTCATCTGTTTGGCTAGGCATCAACTCAGTTCTCCTGGCTCCAGCTCAAAAAAGATCATTTTTTACTCCCGGTGAGACAGTACTTGGGAGTGATCTCTCTAAGGTAAAAGATAATGACATTCTCTATAATACTAAAGAGTGTAAAACACTGGATTTGTCTTCTGTGCCCTGTCTCCAGAACAGACCCCCAAATGGAATCCAGAAAACTAGGCCTAAAGGAGATCACTGATTCCCTGAACCAATCTACTGGATCAAGGAGATCCTTGTCCCATTGGGTTTGCAGACAAGTAGAAATCAAGAAACTCCTGATATGCCTTCTGCCTCTGGCCCTGTAGACACCTATGGCTGCCAGGCTCTGGCACCCTGGCCTAGCTCAGCTTGTAGTCTCCTAAGAGACTGGCTGGTAAAGAGCAGGCAAAATGGCATAGGAAGGTTACTCTGGCTCTAGCTAGCAGTCTTGCAGAGTCACAGGCTACTGTGGCATAGCCAACAGGATCAACTTCCAGGCCCAAACTCTCCATTCACATAGAACACTGTGCATTCACCAAGCAGAATGTTAATGTAATATTTCACGGGACCTGTAGAGAACACCCTTCTAATTCATTATCTGAAGTCAATCTCTTTCTCTAGCCTGGCTCTTCATTTTTAATCTCTAGGCTCACAGCCCAGAACAGTTTGTCAACTTACTCTGATCTATCATGTCATTAGCAGCCATACTGAGAAACACAACATCCTAGGAGCTGAGAATACAAAGGAATTTGTCTTGACCTTGTAAAGACAGTTCCTGGGCGCATCTACTTAACCCTCATTTTACCAAGGGAGAAATTCAGACACAGAGTCACCAACATCAAAAAACTCAGTTGCCACACCATGAGCCATAGTTGAGGTTAAGCTTCTTGGGTGTTCACTTCAAACACAGAGACCACCCAAGGACATTATAATCACTATGAGCGAATGTTCTAGAAACCATGCAATAGGGTGATAGCAGCAATAGGAGCTCATGGGAGAAGGGGTCCCAATCCATCCTAGCAAAGTCCACTTTTTTTTTTTCATCACATGGCCTTTGTCTTGGCCTTCGAAGCAAATATTTTCTACTCTGTTCAAATATTATTTGAGAGCATTGCCAGAGTTTTGTGGTGTGTGTGGATTTTTGGATTAGTATGTCCTATTTTGAGGACTGTAAATCACTTTTAAACACACATAAGCTGTTTATAAAATAATTTACTAAAGTGGAACTCAGCCTGCTTTAACAGCTGAAAAATCACTCAACAGAGACATCTCCATAAAGCCGACGCCAGAGGACCAGCTAATGAGAAGTGTGGCCCCTCCCACAACTGCCTTCTTTGTGTCTACAGCTCATATGTGCCTAGATGACAAGGCCAGCTTACTCTCATAGCCCAAGCTATCTAAGGTGTATCTCAAAATGCCTCCAGACTGGGGCCAAGTCAGAAGTTGACAAGGTTGGCACACTGCTGAGCAGCAAGCAACCTAGCCCCAGACACAGATTTCAGATCCCCCAAAAGCATGCTCCATGACCATGGATCTCAAAAATGTATGGAGATCTCTGAATTTCAGCTGTGTAAAGCAGGGCAAGGCAACACAATGTGTGTAATCCTTCAGTGTCAGCTACAGAATCCAAGCCAGCAAACACGCATGACCCTTCCCACTTATCTACCAGTGTACAAGATAATTTCATATTAGTTGGTTTTCATAATCTACTGTGGGTCAGTCAGTTACAGAGACAGATTCAGAATTGGCCACAGATTAGCTAACTGGCATCTGCAGTTGCCATCCTTAGACTGGCCAGCAGGACAGGCCAGTAGGTTGTGTTTATGTTCCAGACTGCAACAACGTCTTCATGTAAACCCCAGTGTGTTCTTTTAAGCTCTTTCCATGGGTTGTTTGCTGAGACTATATAAGTTTACTAAGGTCAGCCTGTTGGAAAACATATCAAATCCACAAATGCCTTCATAGCAGCATCTGGATGGGGCTTTAAGGGACATAACTATACTGTGGCCATGTGGACCCAGAGCAAACCAACCGCCACTGTGATACATGCAAACCAAAAACTAACTTCATCCTGTAGCATTGCACTCACAGCTCATGGTTTGGAGACCAAGAAAGCTCAATGGCCCATTTCTGCATGCTGTTTCCTACAAGAGCAAAGCCTGCAAGAAAACATGGACGCTTTGAGACTTCAGCAAGGCATCTTTGATATCAGTGATGAACTGAGCCTTCTGGCTTTAGCATATGAGTTTCAGTCTTGATCCATCCAAACACTCCCATTTGGATCTCCTTTGTTTATGCGTCTCACTACAAATCAGAATGCAGCTTGAAAAGACCAAGACCAAGAGAACGTGTAAGGAATCCATCAAATCTGGGGACCACGGCATTGCTAATATCCAATTTCTCTTTTAATTAAAAGACCATTTAGGTCACAGTAAGATGCCACAGCCATAATAGAAAGTTACTTGACACAGTCCTGTCAGGTAATCATGACTGTCCATTGGCTAAATGTGACCCCTGCACTGAGGTTTTTCTGCACTGTCTTTTATTTTAATTATTTGAGATCATAATATAATTACATTACTTCCCCTTCCCCTTTAAACCCTCCTATAGAACTCTCCATCAAAACTCATGGCTTCTTTTTTTTTTCACTAATCCTTGTTAAGTGTGTGTGTGTGTGTGTGTGTGTGTGTGTGTGTGTGTGTGTGTATTGAGTATCTGAATATAACCTGCTCTGTCTGTATAATGTTACATATATAAGTTTTCAAGGCTGACCATTTGGTATTGGATAACCAACCAGTGTGCTCCTCCCTGAGGAAAACTGTTTCTTCTGCTCCCAGCATTCCCTGGTTGCCTACAGTGCTTCAGGTAAGGGTTCAGGCCTCAGGAGATTTCCTCCATTCACCTTAGCTTAACCTCTGACTGCCATTGTTGTTCACATTGTCTTAAGGCAATCATGTCGGAAAGACTGTCTATGGATGTAGCTTCTGACATTTCTAGGAGACACAATCTCACAGCAAGCTTCCTGTCGCTCTGACTCTTATGATCTCTCTTCTTCCTCTTCCACAGTGATCTCTGGCTTTTAGGCTCAAGAGTTGCTTTATGCATGTGTCTTTTTTGAACTAAGCTCCACAATTTTACATTTTGACTGACTATGGTTTTATATAAGTCTCTATCTGTTTCAAAGAGAAGTTTCCGTGTAGAGGGGTAATGACTTCACTTACCTATGAGTGTAAGAACAAGTGTTTAAAATGTAAACAGATTATGCTAGTTCAATCAAGTGGCCACTGTAGGCTTTCCTCTAAGATCTCTAACTTCACTAGCCTTGGGTAGTTGACTAGGTTTCCTGTCCCAGGCATGATTTCCCTTCTGTTGTGTGAGTCTTTAGTATAATTAGAGAGGTGATGGTTACTAACAAAGTATGTGTGTAGCAGGATACTTATTCTGCTGCATTGTATTCCCAGTGGAGCTCGGTGATTAGGCAGTAGAAGAAGAGGTGGAGCTGGAGAGGAAAAGAGGAAGGAGAGGGGAGAAAGAGAGGAAGGGGAGGAGAAGAAGGAGGCTATCAGTCATGGAGAACCACAGATGGGTCAAAAGCTGTCCTGGGTAGCAACTTCTATCAAAAGGTTAGATACTGGGTAACAACACTAATTATGTGGGCATCTTGTTGATTGAGCATTTCTAAATATATAAATCCTTTAGATAATCATTAAGCTTTAAGAGTCTCATTTCTATCGGGCACTGCAAGGATGGCAGATATTGTCTGGGGTTCGGCTGAGCTTTGTGGATGCAGCGTGGTGGATTAGCAGAGCCATTCCCCACGCTGGTGTCTTGTGGGTGCCAGGGCCTGCGCATCTAGCTGGCTGGAGCCCTGGTCAGAGCTGAGGGGCAGCAGGAACATGGTGGCTGCTTGGGAAAAATCTGGACAGGGAGCCAAGTTCTAAATATTACCCCTACATATGTGTACCATTGCTCCACCCTTAGGGCTATCATTCCATGCTGGTCATTGTTCTGGTTCAACAAACTGTTGCTTGTTTCCCTGCTTTGGAACTTTGTATACCACCTTCCAGTCCATAAAAGCTAATCCTCAGGGAGGAAGTTTTCAGGTCAGTTTTAGCTCAGGGGCCTGTGGACAGTATGTGTGAAATGTGCATGATGGTCTTCTGAAATAGAGACTTACCTTCCAACTCTGGAAGGCACCCTAGGGCAATAGCAATTCCCTATAATATTTAGGAGTCTCTTGGACAGCCCTGACCAGCAACTCCAAAGAAGGGTTCTTACACTTGGTGTTGGGGATTTTGTTAAATGATCTATGGCTCTTAAAGGGATCATGCTCATACAGAACTTGAACTGTGTCCCTTGTTAAAACACCTATGAATGGGAAGGATCATACTCAGAAATGACTCTCCTAGGTGACCAAGCCCCACAGGACAGGCCTTTTGTTATTGCCCACAATAACCTTCAAGCACCATTGTGTATAGATATTAACCTTCCAGCCCTATCAGAGCATCACTTCAGATGCTTTGCAGGCCCTTGTCTTTCTCCCAGGAGCCCTGTGCCTCCAGTTTGATGTGGTACTCACTCAGAACACCACCCTGCCTTTGTCCAGAAATATAATGTGCGACACTATTCCCCAAACCCATGCTTCTCTCTTTTTGATTTATGGTCTTGTTTTTGTTGGGTACTTCCTTGAGTATCATTCCTTGGGAACCATCCTCTTTGTTTTGCTGAGACAAGGTCTGTCAATTGACCTGGAGCTCACCAATTAGCTAGGCAGGGTGACTGGCTGGCCAGGAAACAGCAGGATTACAAGCAGGATTACCATCACACATGGCTTTTCATACTCAGGTTCTGGGAATCTAACTCAGGTCTGCACAGGTATGCCCCAGCCCGCGGGGATTCGACAAGACCTTAGGGGAGGGGGCAAAAGAATGAAGGGACAAGAGACACAAGGAATGAGAGCAAGTCTGGGGTTCTGATCAAGCTCTGAAACTTTAATTTCGGGTGCAGGTTATAAAGACACAGCAAACCGGGAAGTTTGGGTGAGGGTCATTGCTTAGGGCTATCCCACTATTGAATGCTTATTGCCCTAGACCATCCCACTGTCATATCCTTATTGGCCTAGACCATCCCATTGTTGTAACCAGCTCCTAGGAAATACCAGAGGTTCTTTAAGTTCCTGGGGCCTGAGACCTGCGAACGTCCTTTCTTAACCTTGCACTGACAAGGCTTTCTAGAACAGCAGGTAACTTCCTAGGTTCTCTTAGGACAGCAGGTAGTTTCCTGGGTTTGGCTCCCAGCACAGGTACATGGCAAACACTTTACCAACTGAGCCAATTTCCTGAGAACTTTAATCTACAGTTGCATCTTGATAACCTATAATTTGTCTTATTTCCCTCTACCTCCCCCAGACCTTAAAGATGTTCTCTTTGACTCTGGTGTTCTGTGCCCTTTCCTGGGACCTTTTCTTTCATAATCCTGGGCATTTGGTAAATATGGTGGATTTGGAGACTTTGGCGTCCTCTAATTCTGGGATTTGTTTCACAAGTCTTCAATAACTTCCACCATTTTCTCTTTTTGTTTCCCCTGGTTCCCACAAGTCAGGATTAGGAATGATAGTTTTTTTTTCTTTTTAAACACTTTGTCATTTATTTCTGCTTTTCAAGATGTTTCCTAGTGGTATTCCCAATATAATATTGAATTTTTCACTTTGTAGGTTATGTTTTCATTTTTTCCCCTGAAGCCCTTTCCAGTCTCCACTGGTTCCCTACGGGACCTTTTGTCCCTGTAAAATCCCCAAATGTTTATTTACTCCCTCAGCATCATATCTTCACTGGTATGCTTGGCTCTTTCATGTATCAAGGGCCTTCTTTTGTTTGTTTGTTTGTTTGTTTATTTCAGTTTTTCGAGATAGGGTTTCTCTGTAGCCCTGGCTGTCCTGGAACTCACTCTGTAGACCAGGCTGGCCTCAGAAATCCGCCTGCCTCTGCCTCCCAAGTGCTGGAATTAAAGGTGTCCACCACCACTGCCCGACTCAAGGGCCTTCTTTACATGTTTGCTACCGAAAGCAAAGCATGATGGTACACACCTTTGTTCTGGAGGCAGAGGCAGGCAGACCGCTACTAGTTCAAGGCCATCAGTCTACATACTGAATCCTAGGGCTCATAGTGAGACCCTTTTCTAAACAAAGCAAAACAGTAATAACAAAAGCATATATAATTTGATAACGATGTCCAGCACACAGAGATCTTCCTCTAAACTTTGCTTTCCATGTGAAGAGTCTCCCACTTCCCTAACAGCAGCCAGATGCCTAAGATTGAGTGTCTTGTGCCAGAAGACACAGATACCAAAGTCTTATTACACAAGTTTGGAACAAGTCCCTATATAAAGAGCAACCTTCTTAAATGAGAGAAAAAAAAAAAAAGATGTGAAGCAATTTCAATGCTTCAGAGTTTATGTTTCTACCTGAAGGAAGCTTGAGTTCTTCACAAAATCAGAGAATGTATCCTTACAGAACTGGGCAGGACCAAGGTGGTCTCCATAGAAACATCCTCCTAATACTGTATGGGGACATCTGTGCTCAGAGGAGGGCACCTCTGTGGGGTCCGTCTAGATCACTCCTCTTCAAAACACCAGATCCTCATACATGGGTATAAGTCTAGTTCTTTACAGGACCATCTCACCCATCGCACTCTAACCCGAACCCTTCCTTCCACCTACTATTTGCCCCTGTTTGCTTACAATTGAGCACTCAGCTGGCCACAGAGGACAGAAATTCTCAGTAAGTGGGGAGCAGCTGTGTGTGTGTGTGTGTGTGTGTGTGTGTGTGTGTGTGTGTGTGTCTGTCTGTCTGTCTGTCTGTCTGTTCATATGTCCATCTGTGTGTCTGTGCTCTGTGCTCACTTATGAGTCTATGTATCTGTGTATCTGTGTGTGCTTGTGTATGTGCCTGTGCATCTGTATATCTGTGTGGGGGGAGGGAGAGGGGAAGAGGGAGAGGGAGAGGGAGAGGGAGAGGGAGAGAGAGAGAGACAGAGAGAGAGAGAGACTTTTCCTGTGTGACAGAGACTTGTAAAGTTTGGGGAATCATGAGGGAATATCAGGAAAGAATATGCAACAAAATCCAACCACATAATCTGTAAGGAATTTAAATTTGTCATTTTTCCTATTGAAAGGCTTTTTCAATAGCCTTTCTTGTCTTCAGTACAACTTCTTCCAGACTGCAATGATTCAGTGCTTGCTCCAGCTGGAGGGTTTAACCATAAGAAGAGAAGATCTATGGAACCCTGCTGTCCTGAACATGCTATGTGTCTTTTGACAATGTCAGAATTTAATTGGTTGCTGGGCAAACATAGGTCTCTGGTCCTAGCATTGGGATCAACAGCCCTTCCCAAGCAGGTATCTTCCCACACTCTGAGATCCAGGAAGACATCTTCCATGACCTTTTCATCAACAACATGCACCCAGAGAGCAGTGAGTCTTGTCCAACACTGTACAGCACTCCAGAGGATAATGGTCTTTGCCCCAAAGAGTTTTAATCTGGAGGAGATGCTGATAAAATCTCATCATTGGACAGCTGTGAGACTCAAAAATACTGATTGTCAGGAACTCAGAAATGGAGAATGTACTTAGGAAGGGACTGTAGGGTTGTAGCATGTGTGGGTCTGTTGTGTTGAATTGTGGGTCCCATGACTGCCCCTCCAAGGGGCTCAGAGGAACAGAGACATGGAAATTTGACTGTGTTCACTCCATACTGGCACCAGGTGTACATCAGGCTGTGAGAAGCCACAGGACTCTGCTTGTGGGTGGGGAACACAGTCTGAAAGTCCTACAAGGAGGGGGAGAAGCTCTTGCTGTGTCCTGTGGGGATGAGAGTCATGGCAACTCACTTGGCTGGGTCATGACTGGCTTTGCTCGCTTGCTTGAGTTGGTGGCCTCTGAGGCTGGAAGTGTAGAGAGGTTAGCAGGAAATTAGGTGGCAGCTCGGTAGTTGAAAACCTTCTCCATGGTTCCCCACGATGGGTCCCAAAGAAGAGAAATAGGCTATGGTTTTAAGATATTTATTGTCATGGTGGAAAAATGGATAAAGCTATACCCCAGTATTTTCAGGGAAGGCCTGAGGTTAAATACTTTTTGCAAGGAGGAGAGTCTGGAAAGAAATGTTTAATTGGCTACACCCTCTGGTCTTTAGGTATCTCATTAATATGGAGATCTATCTTGAGGCTCTGTGGCCTGTAGTCATGCCCTCTACCTGTGGAGGGGCTAGTAGGGGCATTGTCCTACATGCCTGAAAGGCGCAGATCGATGGAAGTCTTCAGCCTCGTGTCAGGAGCCTAGAGTCTAGAAGCATGGCGAAATGTATGCTGTCCCTTGCAGGGAAACCTGTGGGGTTTCCAACCTGCTGGTTCTCTATCATCTCCAGTCGGTGCTCAACCAGAAACCGTGCTGTCCTTTCACGTCCTACAACGAACTACAGTCACCGGAGCCACAGCATACTTGGGAATCCCTCTGTAGTAAAATCCCAGCTCTGGAACCCAGAGGCTTAAGTTCTAGAGGACAGAAAGCAACAGTGCCAGTACTGCTGTGTTCCAGGCTGGCACATGTGTTTCTTATCCCAACACTTGCTTCCCTGCTTTGTTCAGTCTGGGCTGTGATCTCCAGCAGCAGCATCCAGTCTTCAGACAAACGCCCAAACCTGAAGGGTAGTAACAGGCAGTAGCTATGCTCTGAAACTATTGGAGAAAAAAAAGAAATATGTAAAATATGCTTTTTTTTTTCCTCCAGGGCTGTAAGCAACCTGGGTGTCTCCCCACTTCCTGCTGGGGTAGAACCATAGCAACTCTTCCTTTGGTTCTCTTTATGCCAGCAGCAAGGCACCATCTCATACCCTAAGGGGCCAGAATCGTCCCCTTGATTTTCAAAGATGGAAGACATCTGTACTTAAATCAGAAAGGCAATTCTTCATTCGTCAGAATGACTGCTAGAAACTCTGTGCCAATTTTTCTTTAAATGCAAAATAATTTCAAATAAAAACTTAAAAGTATCTTTATAATGTTTGAGCTGCTGCACGGGCCAAACAAGAAAACTGGGAGATTATAAAGGTACCAGTCCTGACCACCTGTGCCCAGATAGAGTGATGTTTGCTTGTCTTCAGTATACTAGGGCTCTCCCTATAAATTGTAGCCTTTACAATAAGGAACACACACACACCATCACCATCACCACCACTATCACCACTACCACCACCACCAAGCATAAAGCATATTCAGCCAGTCAACTTCACCGGCCATAGTCTGATATTCATGTCTCCTTTCCATGAGGCCTTCATTGACCAGGGACCAAGAGAAAGGAGGGCAGATCTCCCAGACATGCCAAACATGCTGAAGGAAAGGGAAGAACAACTTGCTATTCATAGAAAACAAGATGGCTAGAGTTACTGTGCCTGGCAGAAGGGGCAAGGAAAGTCTAAGACAGGCTGTATAATGTGACTCACCAGCAGCCAGAGAGCTGGCAAGGGGCCAGGCCTCTGCCAACCTGGTGCCACCTTTCAGAAAGAAATGATAGAGATACAAATGCCGTAAGAAGAGAGTCACAAGTTTCTGCAGTCCAAGAAAATTGAAGAATATTGAGGGTCTTTCCAGATGCTCCAGTGCCGTCACGACAAGAAATAGCCCAGCAGAAGGCTTCCCCTGCTTCTCATAATTTCTGCTTGTATTGATAACACAGAGAACTGGCTAATCAAAGTTCTGTGCGTCTGTTTGCTGGACTCTCTTCCTGCCTTGGTTTTTAGGTTGTTCTTATTGAATAGTTGGCTTTTGGTGTGTGTGGTGTATGGACATGTTTTATATGTGTGGTACAAATGTGTAGTGCAAGAATACTCCCAGGGGGCTGAGACAGGAGGGTTGTGATGAGGTTGCCTGGACTTCAGAGTAAGACTCTGTCTACACACACACACACACACACACACACACACACCCCACAGATATACATACAGACACATGAAAAGACACACACCACAAACACACACAGACACCACTCACACACACAAATACAGACACACATACACCACAGACACATACAAACACACACACAAAGTCACACACACATACACCACAAGCACAGAGATACACACACGGAAACATAGACATAGAGACAAACACACATACAGACACACACGTACACCACAAACACAGAGACACAAACAGAAACACAAATATAGACACATACACATTCTCACACACATACAGACACATACAGGCACACACAGACACAAAGACACACACACACATGTCCAAAAAAGAAAATGAGCTCATTTCAACATGATCCAAGCAGCAGAGCCTCTGCCACCCACAGCTCACTGTGGGGAGGCAGCAGGGACACCTGTTCCTGATGCTCATCCATGGAAGTGAACCAACTCATTCCAGATGCCTCCATCTCGCAGACAAGAAAAATCCCCCAGGAACTTGTCTCTCTGAAAGAGACTTCACACAGTTCTAACAACTTGTCAGAGCACCTTACAGGATGAGAATGAAAGCCCAGACAACGAAGGGTCAATGATGGCACGAGAAAATCTTGACTGGGCCTGCTTAGACGTTCATAGCTCCAGGCCATTCTATTGAAGCTTTAATCTTATTTCAGATCCTGAAGATGGATTTGAGGGGTTCAATGGGTCTCTTTGTCCCTCTTCCCAACATGATCATGTTGTATAAATCTTTTCCACTTCCCACTATTAACTTGACTCTTTTAATTGTCTTATTGAGGATCAGAGGTTGAACCTGGCTTGGAGAATGTTCAATAACATTCCCAGGAGCTTCTGCTGATGTGAGAAACATTTTAGTACTCACTTCCCTCTGAGGCACTGAGGCAGAAGTTAAGCATTCTAAAGCACTGCTGAGTCATCTCGGATCACAACGTTCATGATATCTTTACTGTAAACACCCTTTTTTTGTGTTTATCTTTAAATAAGCTAAGATGGGGGTGGGTGGGGACTTGATTCCTAATTGAAAGCTGTTAGATTTTCCAAGGTATCCAAGCTTTCAGTGCTGGAAGGCGCCATGGGGACTGTTGGAAGATTGTCACCAACAGCTCTGCTACACATGAACCATAAAGGCTTCAGTTCAAACATTCCACGTGCTATGTGCTCACTGGAACAATAGTGGCTTGAGCATTATGGGTACAATCAACTGCTTTCCAATCCAATTTAAGGCTGGCTCAATAGGAAGGAAACCACATCTGGTACTATACAATCTTGGGTAAAAGCCCATTGCTAGTAAGGTCGTAGGATCCAGTGGAGAGGCCATACTGTTGTTTTGTTACATAGATGTGATGTGTTCGTCAAATTGCCTTCTGAAAGGTGCTTCTGCTCACCGGTTAGTTACTGTTGGAGTCAGCCTCTAATAGACCATGGAAGGAAAACTCTTGTTTGCAATGGGAGTTGTACCACAGTGTCACAACAGGTCAAGCTCCTAAAGACCAAATGCTTGGTGCTGTGAAATGACGGCCCAATGCTTAGCCCTAACTGGAAGAAAAGAATCAGATATATGTCTGCCTACCCCACAAAGCTCAAGGCACAGCACAGAAGATGGAACAAAATGAATGTAAGAGCCAGAGAAAGAGGTGTTATGCAGGAGTATTTCCTGGATAAAAAAGAAGAGAGGGAATCTCATGAGAATCATGTAGAAAGTAGAATCTTTCACCTGCAATCTGTCTCAGTGCTTCTCTTTGCTGATCCTGAAAGGAAATTGTTCTTACCAAGGCCAGCAAGACTGAAATTTTCTGTAAGAAACAGAACAGAAGCCAGGACTCAAGAGGAAGAGTAAAGAGGAAGCGTAGTTCCCAGCCAGGTTTGGTCTGCTCAATCTTCTGGGTATGTCACTTGATACTGTGACACTGTTTACACTGGTCAGAGCAGAGCATGCAGAGACAGCCAAGACCATACTGGGACAGGAGCCAAATTTGTAGTCACTGATAGAATCAGAAAGCCTGGTGAGGAAACTAAGAGCCTCTCTAGAAAGAAGAGAAACGAACAGAAAACACAACACAGTTACCAGGCAGAAGTTGTCAGTCAGGACCTGCAGAGAATGAATCTAACAGAGAAAGTGGGGTGCTTTGCTCCATCATGGGCCTCCTCATGAAGAAAAGTCTCTCTCATGGAAAAGACAAGCAAAGTCAGACAGCATAGGCTCTGAAACTGAGTACGGTCAGCCCAGAGAAGCAGGTATCTTGGAAGTCTTTCCATGTGTGGTTTATGAAATAGTCTTCTGTGGTGGTTTAAGTAGGGATAGCCCACATAGTGTCATATATACTTAAATGCTTGGTCATTAGGAGTTATGCTCCTTGACTGGAGGTATGGCCTCATTAAAGTATAAAGTGTGTCCCTAGAGATGGGCTTTGAAGGTTTTTAAATTTGTTTTGTCTTGTTTTTGGTTTGTTTGTTTGTTTGTTTGGTGGTGGTGGTTTTGTTTGGTTTTGGGTTTTGTTTTGTAATTTATTGTTTCTCTGTTATAACCACCCTGACTGTCCTGGAACTTGCTTTGTAGACCAGGCTGGCCTTGAACTCACAGAGATCTGAGTGCCTCTGCCTCCCAAATGTGGGCTTTAAGGTTTAAAAGTGTTCAGACCAGGCACAATATCTCTCTTTTACTCTTCCTTCTGCCTGCTGGTCAAGATATAGAACTCTTAGCTCCTTCTTCAGCACCATATCTGTCTGCATGCTGCCATGCTTCCTGCTATGATGGTAATGGACTAACCCCCTGAACCTGTAAGCCAGTCCCAAGTAAATATTTTCCTTTACAGGAGTTGCTGTGGTTATGGTGTCTGTTCACAGTAATAAAAACCCTAACTAAAACACTTTCCAACCTTTCTGTCATCCACTGGTAGCTGTCTGCCCAGTAATATGTATTTAGATAGAGATTCAGGCAGCATGTTTTTATCATGTGCCTTGTTAGCTTAGGAAATGTCAGCTGAACACAACATAATTGTCAATCCTTTTTTCATTCCCCCAGCGTGATGAGGTAAAGGAAATGACACGCTCCTGGAAGCAGGCTTCCCTGACAGCAGGTTTTCCTGAACTTCAGAGGTCTGAACTGCGGTGAGCTGCTGTCTTTCTGAAAGTCCAACCTGCTTTAGATAGTAGAAAAGAAGCTCTAAGTCATGGCCCCCCCAATGAGATCATATACCTATACATACATAGAGAAATAAGGGGCCTCGGGGAGTTACACATGTAATATCTAAGCCCAAAAGCCATTTGCTACTGGACAATCATATCCACAAGTCAATACTAACAACAGGGTAGTTAAGCCATTGTGACAACATTCACGAGGGAGTCAGAAAGCTTGATAAGAGTAACCATGGAGACACCAGTGGAGTGACAGGGGATAGGCATTCACTGGTGGGGGCCTCTTGGGAAAACAGTAGTGTGAATGTAGCAGCTCTCCGGACATCTCTCACCATGGCTGGGGAGGCCAACTCCCAGAACACGTCGTAAAAGTGCTCCTTTTCCCCTACTGAAAAAGTATCTGTTCCAAAACAGAAACACGGTGTTTTCAGAAATGAAGCAGGTCGTGTGGAAAGAATGGAAACATATCTTATTTGGCTATGATAAGATACACAGTCTCATCAGGAGCATGCCAGAACGCCTGTGCCAAAAAGGGAGCTGTGTTTATTGAGTGCTGAGCCTGGACAGGGTGCCCAAAAGCAGCCATCCTCGCCTCTCAGGAAAGAACCCAGCACACGCATTCCACTACACAGACCAGGAGTAATCTGAGGGTTTTGGGGATTTTCTTACAACCATGGGCAGCAGGGAGCAGAGCCAGACTTCACAGACTTACTGCCAAGCTGAAAAGAGTGCGTGCTACAGGAGTACCAAAGCTCTCTTTGCTTTGTGGTGTACAAGACTGAAGATTGAAAAGCTTTGTTGAGTCTTTACTGTCAGGACTTGTAAGAAGATGGTCCCCTGTAGTTGTCTGAGCACGTCAGGGGACCATGTGTGGGTCATTATCTTGCCATGGTTCCATCCTTTCTATCAATTTATTTGGAACTTTTCAGAGGAAAAATAAAAAGAAAGATTTTGAGTGGCTCTCTGCTAAATTGATTCTGAATCCAGTCCTAAGATAATATGAGAAGCCAGAGAGGAACTTTCCCAATGGCAAATCTCTCCAGGCAGTGAACTTGATCTGCAAGACAAGCCCATGACAAGTCTGAAATCACTGGGCTTCAACCTATGATGAAGAGGCATAGATAGGTAGAGAAAACCTGCACCAAACAAGCCTAGTTTCTGGGCCATGAGTACATCTACAACGCCTTTGGCTCAGTCTCAGTGGAAGGTGGTGGGAACCCTCCTCCAGCAGCTGAGCATTTAGGATACATTGCACAAGACTGAGTTTTTTCCAGAAGTTTTTTTCTTTCTAAATTTACTTATTTATACTGGGGTGCACAGGGGTTGAAGGTACCACAGTGTGGGTGTGGAGTTCAGAGGATATTATCGTACAGGAATCAGTTCTCTCCTTCCACTGGGGGGTTCCAGGAATTGAACTCATACTGCCAAGCTTTACCCAGTGAGTCACCTTGCCATCATAATAGTTTCAAATCCTTGCTTTTTAAATTTGTGTATGGGGTGTTTGAGGTGCAGGTGAGTGGCGGGTTCCCGTCCGCGTCCCGCCGTCGGGCGACAGGATGCCCTCGCGGCCGTCCGGTGCAGCCTTGCGAGAGCTCAAAAATGACCTATATGCCCGGCACCGCCAGCCTCATCGAGGACATCGATACTAACTTAGTGCTCCATCAGACTGTGAAGCGAACTCATGTGGGCAAAAAGTACGGTGATATTCTTCGAGGGATTTTCATGGTCAGATGAGAAAATGTGGTCCTACTAGAAGAAATAGACTTGGAGAAGGAGAGTGACACGCCCCTTCAGCAAGTGTCTATTGAAGAGATCCTAGAAGAACAGAGGATAGAACAGCAGACCAGACTGGAGGCAGAGAAGCTGAAGGTCCAGACCCTTAAAGATCGAGGTCTCTCCATTCCTCGCGCAGACACTCTGGATGAGTACTGAGTCCTTGCTCAGAGACTGCTCTAGAGAGCAGGTGCCGTCACCTCTGGTCACCTCACACATTTGACCAGAGTATCACATTGAAAAGTAATATTTTCTCACAGATGCCAACATGAAGAAATCATGGGATTTTGTGTTTTTGGTTTTTTTTTTAAACAAGATCATTGTATATTAGTTTTGCTTTTCTTCTTCAAACAGTCTCAACACACAGTCCTGGCTGACCTAGAACTCACTATGTAAAACAGAATGACCTCTAGCTTGTGGGATTGCAAGTAGGCTCCACCAGCCCAGCTTCACTGTTTAAAGAAACTGTGGCATGACTTCCCCTCACACAAGTCACTGTGGGGCCAAAAATCATGTCTTTATATTGCTTTTCTTATCTCAGTTTACATTTCTTTTCAAAAAATATTTCGTTTAATTGTAAATAAAAAATGAATCTCAAAAAAAATAAATTTGTGTATGTATGCGTATGTGTGTCTGATAAGTGTAAGTTTGCACACACATGTCTTGTGGAGGCCATGTGACAACTTTGTGGAGTCAGTTCTCTCCCTCCCTCTTTACATGGGCCCCAAGGATCAAAGCCAGGCCACCATGCTTGGATAGCAGGCTCTTTTATCCATAGTGTCCTCTCACCAGCCTGGGACTTTTTTTAAAAAGCTCACCCTAGACGAGTGACAGCCACCAGAACTGAGTCCTGCTTTCATCCCTGTAGACACGTACAGTGCAGTCTCCCTTCCCTGCCACTAAACTCAGTGTCTACTGTGAAGCAAGTCTACCATTCCAACACGTATTTGTAAAATAAAGAAATGCATCATACAAAGGGAACTATAGAAGCTACTACTGCCCATAGTATAAAGCATCAATACCAAGAATTCAAATATGACATCTGAGACTGGCTTGAAACATTCCTGGGAGTTTTGTTCCTCCAAGAGTCCACTTGAAAATGTGATTTTTGAGGTTATCAAGCAGGGAGAGGAGGTTTATAAACTATCACCTGAGGTAACAGGAAATCTGTAACACCAAGTCAGCCTTGGGTCTGAGTCTGAACAGTAGAGATTTTGGTGGTAGTGACACTCAGGAGGCACATAAAACTATTGACATTCTGGCATAATTTAAGAAAGCCAAAGTCATGAATAGCATGGCAAGATGACCCTAAAGGTGGCACTCATATCGTGCTGGTAACCAACAGCTTTCTAATTAGGTTTAAGGATCATTTAGGAGGAGGGAAATTATACCTGGCACTGGAAGCCTACCCAAATATCCAGGGATAGTGAATTCATGGATCTTAAAGAAGAACCGACTACCACCATTTTACCAAGCCAACATAATTCCTAACTGTATTCTAAATACTTATTTTTCTACACAACGTTAAATATAGCTCTCACTCTTTGTCGAAGCTTCTCTTGGCAGCTGTCAGAGACCATACAGAAAACACAGCTAGCTGGTCAAAACGTAGAGAACCGCTGGTTGTGGATTAGGAAGTCCCAGGGGATAAATGTACAATACAACTTCTATGAGTAAAGTTCTGAGAAAGTCAGAGAGGAGCTATGGGAAGGCTGCAAGATCTAGAAGACTAAGATATTCTCTGTTGGCATTTAATCTAGGCTCTGCCCCACAGTTACCTAGCAAAAGCCAGATATGCCTGACTCACTATAAAAGGGGCTACTTGCCTCCTCCTCTCTCTCTCTTGCTCTCTTGCTCTTGCCCTCTTCCCCCTCTCTCCCCATTCTCTTCCTCTTTCTCTCTCCATGTGCTCATGGCCGACCTTTAGGCTGGTACCTCAAGGGGAAGGGATGCCTCAGCATGGGCCTGTAGAGACACTCCCTTCCCCCACACCATACTGTGCTTCCATCAAACGTACCCCTTCTTATCCAAAAACATCTCTGGTCTCTCTATTTATATAAAACACAGCATCCACTATGAAGTTGTGTCTTCTATAGATGACAGGGAAGCTACACCCATGCTACCTCAGCAATACGGCTGCCTAAACAAGACTGGAACAATAATAACACCAATAGACAAGCAAATATGAAAGGAAGAAATCTCATGGAGCTCCACCCTTAGACAAAGAACTATAGAAATCTAAGGACTTCAGAGAGAGGGAGAAATAGTCATCTCCAGGTATGAACCTCCTGAAAGGTTACCCAATTCCAAGTGGTCAGTCTTGAAACCATATGCAGATAAGCAACAGCAAATGGACTCAGTAGGTTGTACTTATTTACATATTTGTGCATTTGTACATGTATGTAACAATAACAATTAAAGAAAAAGAGAACATTAAAAAAAAATGAAAGCTAATTCTGGAAGCTAAAGAGATGACTCGGCAGTTAAGAGCATTGGCTTCTCTCCCAGCAGAACTGGGTTCAACTCCCAGTATCAACAGGTGGCTCACAACCATTTGTAATTCCAATTCCAGGGGCTCTGACACCCTCTTCTAGACTCTTCAGGCATCAGGTATGTACATATGCACACATATGCTGATAAAACACTGGTAACATAAATAAACTTAGAAATAAGAGCCAGTTCTGTGTAGCTGGTTAGAAATTTGAGAGTGATCTTACAAATCCCCTCTGCAGTGATGGTACAGGCAGCAGGAAGTGGGTGCCAGTGTGGTTCCTGGGGTCACTTGGGTCACATGTCTTGGTGGTGTGGTTCCAAAAAAAAGGTCACTCCTGGGATTCTTTAACTCCTTCTTTTTCTCAGCAATAAGGGGAAACAGTTTATAGGCACCTCCAAAACACACTGCTCCACCTAAGACCTCAGACTTTCCAGGCACACAATACAGTGAAAGGCATAGAAGAGACCTCATAAATAATGCAAATCATGAGATAGAAGGGGGTAGAAGCAGACATCTCATGCTCCACTGACCATCAGAATGCCAGCTAGTTTAACTGCACTGAGATTCTAGGACCTAGAATCTAGGTCAACAAATACTTTTCTTTGCATTGCGTGTGTTTTGAAAGTATTTCAGGCTAGTAAGCAAGCAATCTTGTCTATGTCTTAAGATATCTAGGGAGTTTGTTCTTTTAGCTATTTACGGAACACTAAGTTTTAAGACTTAAATTTTTAATGAGTATTTAAGAAATATGTGGAGTAATAAATATCTTCTGGTAGTCAAGGAAACACTGAATGTTGCACATGTCTTGAAAGTATTTCATAAGAGGGACTCGGCAGAGAGTGTTGGAAGGATAGTAATTGATCCCTAAGGTAGAGATGATGTGTTTAGAAAAAGATAAAGTGATATGGCATATGTTCTATGGGTGTATGGGGGAAGGGGATGTCTCAGCGGGTTCATGTTGAGGCATCTCTTCCCCCTGAGGGACCAGTCACACGAGAGACTGTATAGTATAGAATAGAGTTTATTCAGGGCATGGGGAGGGTGGTTAAAAGGGTAGTAGAGGCAGAGAGAGGCAGAGGGGGGAGGGAGGGAGGAAGGGAGGAAGGGAGGGAGGGAGGGAGGGAGGGAGAGAGAGAGAGAGAGAGAGAGAGAGAGAGAGAGAGAGAGAGAGAG
>NW_021604668.1:3539782-3555088 GCF_004785775.1 Grammomys surdaster | reverse complement strand
AGAGAGAGAGAGAGAGAGAGAGAGAGAGAGAGAGAGAGAGAGAGAGAATAGAGAAGTAGAGGCAGGCCATGAGCATGTGGAGAGAGGGGGAAGGGAAGGGGGAAGGAGTGAGGGGACAGAGGGATCAAAAGAGAGCAAGAGAGAGAGGAGGGGGCAAGCAGCCCCTTTTATAGTGGGCCAGGCCTACCTGGCTATTGCCAGGTAACTGGGGAGGAGCATACCTGGCTGTTGCCAGGTAACTGTGGGGGTGGAGGTTAGACAGAATGCTAACAAGAGAGACATCTGCTGCACAGGAGATGACCTCGAAGACACAAGGTGTAGCAGCAGAGGAAACATGGCAAACTTTAATGTGATCCCTGAGAGAACCAAAAGCTTGAGAAAAGGCATAATTCTCTGAGCAGTTCCCTTTTGAAGTGTGTGCTCCTGAGCCCATAACACATCCCTAAGTAGAATCCGGAAAGAAAACACATGGTAAGCACACCATTCAGACAGCTTCCAAACCAAGAGCTTCAAATTGGAAGCTGGATACCAAAGCATCGGCCAGATGGCTTTCCCCTGCAAGTGAAGTTGGAGAACCAAAACACCAAAGAGACTGATCATCCTCTACATTGATTCTTTAACTGAAGGCAAGCAACACACTCTTTCACAGCTCACCCTCTGATGGAAAGCAGGTCATGAAAAGGATTCATCCAGAATCAACTAGGAGACAAATCTCTGGCTCTCTCCAGGAGGAATTTCTAGAAGGGGTTGACTGAGGTGAGAAACTCTCCTTTAATGTGGGCAACACTACTCTGTGGGTTGGAGTTCCCAACAGAATAAAACAATAACTAAAAAAGGACCAACATTCATCTCTGCTTCCTGACTGGGGACATGGTGTGCCACGACCTCTTCACCCTTTCCACCCCAACTTCACCTTACATTACCCTCAAACTGAGCGCCAAAACAAACCATCTCTCTAGGTTGTTTTCCCAGATATTTTGCCACAGCAATGAGAAAAGCAGCTAACAGAACTGAAAACCCAGATGGAGTCACTACCCAAGGTGTATCCAGTACTTGACCTCTGTGGCCACTGACAACATGGCCTGCTAAACTCTCTTAAAGGATCTTTTGGGGATGAGCACCAGGTACCTGGTTGGTAGACTCCCCAAGTACCCAAGTACAGTGCAAAGCATTAGAGGCGTGGCATTTTCATTACTAAAGATCCCTGACTTTCCCCCAGGGGCAGGTGCTTCATGTGGTTAACCTAGTTATAGCCTAATCTCCACCAGGGGGCACTCTGTCTCTCAGGCCACTTTGTTCTGATCCAGACAGGTTTCCAGATAAAGCTCAGGGGCCAGCAAGCCTCCTAGGAGAAGTTTTATGCCAAATTGAACAAATAAATGTAAACTCAGAAGTAGACAATCTGCTAGAATCTACAGGAACTCACAAGAATCCCCAGTTCAATACACAGGAAAGAGACATGACAGAGAAAGGAAGGACATTCTGATCAGCTGCAAAAAAAGCTGTGTGGGAATCTATTCCAGGCTGGCCACACACTGAAAGCACACAAGAGTGACAGGCCATCCGAGTTGTTCCACCTGAACTGTGGCCTTCAGAAGGTTGGGTAGGCCTGTGAAGCCAATAGCTCATCAAAGAGGTACAAAAGAGTACCCAGTGTTAACTGAATGGATCACAAATACGTGGCATCTGTGAAGATGGAAGCCACAGCCAGGATACACATCTGGATCAGCTCATGTGGCCTGAGCAACAAGCCTAAGAATCTGGACTCTCACGAGCTCTTGAAATATGAGTAATAATAAACTCTCTACAGAGAGAAGTGTAGACTCAGACATGTCTGTAGAGATAAATATGGGTATGAGGAGGGGGCTTCACCAGGACTGGAAGCAAGATGAGAGAAGTCTGGAACTCTCTCCCTTAAGAGTGGGCTCATGAGGAGACAGCAGCTCAGCTAACATGTCTCGATACAAGAATTCAGTCCTGGAGAAGACTACAGGTTCTTTTGGGTGAAGCTGAGTTGAGAAAGTCTTCAGAATATCTAGGGAAACTATTCTATAACCTCAGAATGCAGGTCTGGCATCTGAGAGAAAAATATCAGAAAGGAAGCACCAAGAAGAGAAACAAAAGGACTCCCAGCATTTGTTGTAGGGATCTATCAGCTATAAACTAAGTGATGATCCCTCTAGCCGGGTCCATTCAAAGACTGTGGCTGCTGCTCTCATATTCATAGGTGTGTGGTGATATCTAAGGGCATGAGCAGGTGTTAGGAACAGAGAGACAGACAGTGAGTCTGCACATACTCTGTTGAGAAACTCCTCTGGAGCCAGCCACAAGACTCTTGGGACCACACCTATGGCTCTGTATGTGCCATCTTGCCCAGACCAGTAGGGGGAGCCCTAAGTAGTGTCTATCCATATGTCAGCTGTGATGCTAAGATGATCTTTATCACTCAGCAGAATCCAGCTCCTATCCAGTGGCCCAGATATCTTATCTAATCAATCCACCAAGAGGAATAAGAATTTTCACTGTGTTTTATGTGCAGCTGAGGCCCACATATAAAAACATGCAAATGTTCCTTGGGCTTCCAGGCCTAACAAAGGCCCTGGCTGAAGGTTTGGCTATCTTTTGTAACCAACAGCTCTGATTAAACAGTTGCTAACTAACACCATCCACTCTGTCCTGGTAAATCTGTTTATTGTTCAAGTTGTCCCTGAAAAACTGTATCTTGTCTAGTGACTCCCACTTCATCCGTTTCGTCCATGGCACCGGAAACTCCAGGTAGCTACGTAATCGTGTAAACTATTTTTTTTTCCTTCTGGCAAGTCGTTGTATTCTCCTTCTCTGGCATTTCCCAGGGTTAAGGTAACTTACAGCCTTCCAGGTCTCTTTTATTATTTCCTGGGAAGAATCAGAAGCTGAGAAAGGTGCCTCAGAAAAGACAGACCAAAAGCCTGGGGCCATTTCACCTACAAAAAGCAGCATCTGCCCACCCATAGTGTTTTAGTTACTTTGCATAATGCTCTTACAGGATCAGTAAAGCAACTTAAAGAATGAATTGTTTTGGCTCATGGTTTGAGGGTACTCAGTGGAGAAGTCCTGCAACTGGAGCTAGAGACAGCTGGTTACCTTACTCGGTCTAGAAGCAGGGAGAGATGAGTGATGGCTCAGTTCTGTTTCTTTTTATTGTTTAGTAGTTATGTTGTACCTTTCCTACTCAATTAACCTAATCTGGATAATCCTTCACAGACACACCCAGAGGATGGTCTCTGGTGATTCTAGACCTGTCAAATTGACTACCTTATGTTAATTACCATGGACACTTGTCTTCACACTAGCAAAACAAACATCTAAAGATAGTATTGTCCTTGAACATGAAGAACATGTGTATTTCACAAGTGTATGTTTTAAATACAGTAGACTTTAAATGTAAATGCCCTTGGCATTCACAGAACATGTATTTTGTTACAATTCAAATCCCCAGGGAAAGCATCCATGAGGATTTTTAAATTTTTATTTTTACATGTATTAACTTGTGTCAGTATTGTGTGTACTGGGAGTGGGGGTGTTCATATGTCACAGGACATATGTGGAGGTCAGAGGACAACACAGAGCAGGGGCTTTCCTTCAACCTCTGGGGACCAAACTCAGAGCATAAGGCCTTGACACAGAGTAGAGGTTTTCCTTCAATTTCTGGGGACCAAACTCAGACCATAAGGCCTTAACACAGAGTAGGGGCTTTCCTTCAATCTCTGGGACCAAACTCAGAGCTTAAGGCCTTGTGGTAAGTGCCTTTTAACTTCTGAGCCATCTCTCCAGCCATCAAGGAACATTAAAAATAGTAACAGATGAAGTAGAATCTTGCTGGGAAAAGATGCATAGGAGATTCCTGAAGAAATCTGTTCAACCTGAGACACCAGTTATTGAAAAAATGCCTGTGCTGTATGCCTCATAAGAGAACAAATCATAGCTGTCTAAACTATGGTAAGCCTTGGGATTCTCACACATGTCATGAGTAGAAAAGAATAAAAATGCTCAAATGTGCATCTTACTCTATTGAAATGTGCAATCCCAGTGTGTATCAGTTACACATTGCTGCAAAACACATTGCACCAGAGCAAGCAAACACAACAATTCCTTTATTGCTCATAATCCTGTGGTCCATCTGGGTTGGACTCAGCTGGTGGCTCCTGTGGTCTCCAGCCAGACCATTCTCAAAGCTCTAAACAGACTCAGACTGAAGGGATAGCTGGTCAAAAGTATCTCTCTTGTGCTGGTGAGTGAGCCCTGGCTGGCTCTTGTGGATCCCACATCACTTCCCCAGGGCATGGGCAAGCTCACAACATTCAGACCTTGCTCTCAAAGGTCCAAATTGGGGGGGGGGGGGGGAGATAGCTATGGCTCACCAATATTTTACAGCTCTGTTTCACTATCATCATGCCTACTAACAATAGATTTAAAGAGGAAAGGTAAACTCTGCCTGAAGAGTGGCAGAGTTACTAAAGGGACGGTTTGCAGATGACCACTGTTTTCTTTCCACATGTGACCCTAGCTTTACCTTTCATGAATACTTTTTAAAATGTCATGCTTGTAGTTCAGAAAATCATGTCTATAAGCCCACAGTCTTATAGTCAGACAGGGCCAATGGGTGTTTGGAGCTCTGTGGATGTTGTCAGAGTCCATCAGGGAGGATGCTCAGGCCTCTTCTCCCACTTACCTGCAAACTAACTACCAGCCACTTATTTCTTGGTGAGTCCTGGGTCAAAGAAAGAGGACTGGGTCACCTCCTTCTTCAAAGAAAAGCAGCAGAAGTACTAAGTGGACACCACATCTGCAGAGGCATGATCTGGGAGAGCCTTCTGCTTCACAGTGAGCACATATGGGCCTGATCTTTTTCTACAAGGTGTCATGTCTGGACATGTATGCACCTTCTCTGCAGACACAGCCCCATATGGTCAAAGAAACAACATCCAGAGCAGAGTCTCTGACACACCCAATACAGCTGCATAGAGTCATGCCATCATCCCAGGGTGCAGGGATCACCCTTTGATGTCTGCTTCCCCAGAGGGTGATAAGGGGACTAGGCCATCCTTTTATACATTCTGGGGATAGGGGATCATCCTGTGACTGGTTTCAGCTTGCTGAAAGCTTCTGTAGGAACAACAGGGACTGACTCTTGAGACTGGGTAAGGGGTAGTATGTTTTCATGTTCACAGCTGGTCTGCAGAATCCAATGGCCTGGCAGTGGCCAGTGTCGAGAGGTAGAAATGATATATTAAAATGCCTTGTTAGCTGCCATGTGCTGATCACAATTTCTCTGCCACCAGGCTTTCAAGGCTCCTACCCACATTTACCCACAATTTGCTCTGTAGTATTTTCAGTGACTGAGTAAATCACCCATCCCTCATTATGAATCTGATTTCTGTTTGACATGGTCTGTTGATATTTGAAATCAAGAAAAAGTTCATTTCTGTGAATTCTTGACATATTATACAATAGTGTTGATGACAAGAATATATAAACCAACCTAAAAAGCAACTTATGAGTTGCTTTGCTCAAGACCTACACAGCTTTAGACTTGGCCTGGCAGGGGAAATGTAGAAATGAAGAAAGGACAGACACATGTACAGAAAGGCTAGGTTCCGGTGCCCTGTATGCTATGATGACCAGCAGCCCAGAAACTCTGCACAATTATTAATATTGCTGAAGACGATATGGGTTTATTGTATACAGCTGAAGGATGAGGAGATGAGTTGGCTAACCTTGGAAGGAGGTCTCTGAAAGAAAGCAGTTTCAACTTCCAGTCATCCTGAAGGAAGAAGCTGTGGTTGTTCATTTCTATCTACACTAGTTTTAGTCAAAGGTCAATCACGTATAAAATTCATACTTGGAATAGAAGAAGGCTTCACCATCTCTGTGGGTCTGAGACATTGGGGTCCTTAACATGGCTGTGTTCATGTCAATAATATGAATTCACTCTGAAGTCTTCCCCTCCCAACACATTTTCTTTGATAAAAGGTAAGTAAGCATGTATCTCTCTATATACCACTGGGCAAGGTAAACCATGGGCCAGAATGTAGAACTAGCTCAACGTATGGCTAAGCCTTGGAAATATGGACTCTTTAGTTTTTCAACATAAAAATGTCTTTATAAAAGATGGCTAGAAAAAAATTCCTACTTGCATCCTGCTTGTAAGAAGTAAAATACTACTACTAATGAACAAGGCAGACCAGAAAAGAATAGAACACTCAAACCACATCAAAAGTGGAGTTGAAACTAACATCAGGGGACTGGGGTCTGAGGGAGTGGATGTCAGAGACTCTGAATAACTTGCTTGTCATTATGTATATACAAGGCATCTGTGTACACAAAGCCACAGATCTCAGCCATGAATCAGCTCAGCGACCACGAGGTGTGTGGAATTATGGTTCCACTGCTGGTCACTAAGCAACAGCTTAGTCACACTACTGAACATGTTGCAGTGGCCTGAGGGTCATTGGCTGTCTAGAGCCCTCTTTCCAATTTTCTGCTCAGAAGGTGCCAATAATTCTGTACCCAAATAATAAACTGCCAGGGATGTCTTGGGAAATGCTTTTTGAGCATTGAGAAAAATATTATGTGAACACTGGAACTCTTGTGTCCCTGCCACAAGGCTCTCAGGCTCCTGCCCATGTTTGACCACAGCTTGCACTGCTTGCCTCTATGCCCAGCTTGTTATGTGAGTGCTTGTGTGGCAAGGGCTTTCCTGACTGAGTCATCAGTCCATCCCCATGTTAGTTCTTACAAATGAGAGTGCCCTTGAGTCATCAATCCATCCCCATGTTAGTTCTTATGAATGAGTGTGCCCTTAGCTATTCCAGCCCATAGCTGATCCTCCCTGGAGGTAGCATAGATGGAAATAAATCCTATGATAGAGTTCAGTTGTTTTCCTATATTTGCTCCCTAATCCCTGATTCCTGCTCAGTGATATTACACTTATTCTTCTTATATAGACTCACATATGTGGTTGAAAACACATATGTGACGTGTATAAATATGGAAAAGACTGAATCTTAATTTATCTATGAGCTTCATTTATGAGCACCTGACAAGTTTTCCTTCACTTGTAGCTAAACCCAGGACTTTGATTTTTAGTCTCTTGGTTCTTTCTTTCTAGTGTCCAATGGAAGGTAAACAATCAGTCTCATTTTCCTTCCTCAAAGACAAAACTCACTTTCTGTTGGAATCTGAAAGGAACCCAAGAGTCAAGTGAGACTACCCATTCTTGCTTTTTTTTTTCTCATCTTCTTCCAAATCCCATTGTTCTAACGAGAATGGTTTAAGGGCATTGAAGGGTTAAGGGATAAGTAAGACACAATGGAACTCTGACCTTAGCCCTGGCCTTCTTTAGCAGCTCTAGCTGAGTCTCTAACCTCCCTGGGATGTTTTGTTCTACGTCTAGGTCCTTCAGAATTGTCAGGTAGTTTAAATGCAATTTACCCATATAAAACATGGACACTGTTCCCAGAATGTTTGAGAACTAGATGAAAGTGAACTTTACTCTATGTGTTCTAAGGGACAGTTAAGTCTGTGGTAAGATATGGTTATTTAACTCGGAGAGAAAGGTAGAAAGGAAGGAAGGGAGGAAGGAAGGAAGGAAGGAAGGAAGGGAGGGAGGGAGGGAGGGAGGGAGGGAGGGAGGGAGGGAGGGGGAGAGAGAGAGAGAGAGAGAGACAGAGAGAGAGACAGAGAGAGAGAGACAGAGAGAGAGAGAGAGAGAGACAGAGAGAGAGAGACAGAGAGAGAGACAGAGAGAGAGAGAGAGAGAGAGAGAGAGAGAGAGAGAGAGAAAGAAAGAACTCACAAGTACATCTGTCCCATGGTCATGAACAAGAAATCTACTTATTAGTGAAAAAAAGGACCCAGGCTTGCTGTTTCCAAGAAAACAACAAACATTAGCCCAGAAGTAGGGTGGTGTCTTTAAAAGGCTGCTTTTAGAAGCTTTCTGGGAGGGAGCAGAGAGTGCCCAGCCCCAGAAGGAGGGGGTAGGGTGGGAGTAAATCATGCCATTTCTGTCCCTCTACCCCTTCAGGGCTCTATGGTCTTCTATGCACTGCAGCTCACTAGTTACGAGTTTGGGCTCTCTGGTTCTAGTTTATTTTCTGCCACCTTCTAGCAGTCAGGGTTTGTCTGCAAACTTAATACTGCCCTACTGAGGCTCAGCTGATTGGCTCAGGTGTTACATGTAGCTGTACATCAAAGGTGAGCACAATAAATCAGGGGACAGTGAGAAACAAACCAAGACTGGCTTCACATTCACAGCATAACAGGGCAGGACTCCAGAGGCCACCTGACAAAGAAACAAAGTCCCAGGTCAGAAACTTAGTTCTTCTGAGGGGTATGGCCAATGACTAAGTCAGCACTGTCAGGAACTGACACTCCAATCAGTGAGAAAGTTGACCCCTCTGTGCCACAGCAACTATCCAGGTCCACTGAAGTCTGGGGACAGTATGAGAGTTGTTTAGGACAAAAGGAAGCAGGGCCTGGGAACTTAGGACCAGGGAGAAAGAAAGAAGCATCAGAGGCTCCTCAGTCCTGAGGACATGTCTTGGAACTTACTCCTTTGCTCTTTGTCCCTTTCCAGTCCTTGTCCTTTTTCAATCCTGTGTGTGTGTCAGGATGTTACTGTCCATGAGCCCAAAAGCAGAAGCTGAGAAAGTGCATGAGCCTGAGCCTACTAGTGGTGACTAGACCTGAAACTCGTCCTGGAAAAGCAACAGCCAAGGGAAGGTACAGAAACTCAGTGGCCCCAAGAAAACCAAGGGGAGAGGCTATAGGGCAGGTAGCTACCGAGTTCTCTCCCTACCACCAACCTGTAGCTCATACCCAAACTCTCTCTTCTTTCATTGCTGCATGTGGTGATTTGAATATGCTTGGCCCAGGGAATAAATGGCACTGTTAGGAGGTGTGGCCTAGTTGGAGTAGGTGTAGCCTTGTTAGAGGAAGTGTGTCACTGTGCAGGGGAGTGGGCTTTCAGATCCTCCTCCTAGCTGCTTGGAAGACAATCTCTCCTGGTGGCCTTCTGATCATGTAAAACTCTCAGCTCCTTCTTTAGCACCATGTCTGTCTGCACACTGCCATGCTTCCTGTCATGATGATAATGGACTGAACCACTGAAAGTGTAAGCCAGCCCCAATTAAATGTTTAACTTCATACGAGTTGCCTTGGTTATGGTGTCTCTTCACAGCAATGGAAACTCATAGGCCATTCTCTACCTCCCATCTGTATCTTCCAACTGGGAATTTCCCCAAGAGCTGGTGAGTTTTTCATTCCTTGCACAGCTTGATGCAACTGGGCTATCAGAGATGAGCCCAATTTTAGTGTTGAAAAAAATAGATCTGAAATCCTAGCTGAAAGAAGTCTGAACTACATCCTCACATAGCCAGGTACACAAGTAACCCAGAAGAAAGGAGGCTCTGTTCACCAATAGTTAAGAAAAACCTACAAGGTTCGATTTTAAGTCAACCAGTTACTTGATCTAGGCTGACAAAAATAAGTTTTAAGGCACACATACACAAGCTAGTATGGTTCCCTGTTTAGATTTACCACATTGTTGGTACAAGAAAGCCACAACATAGACAAAGACTAAGAACAAACTGCACCAACAGGTTCACAAGACTTTGGGAACTTCCATCCAGACTTCCAAAGCCATCATATGAGTGTCAAGGGTCATCATTAACTGTTCATGGAAGACACTTTCCCATAGATCATTGCAAAATAACTAAAGGGAGACACTGGTTAGTGAGGAAAATTGATAGAGTAACTCAAGATAGAAACTATCATTAGATTCTGTAACCAGTGGCTCTACAAGTGGTGAGAACATGGCTCCCCTCAGTCCTCTTCTTACATTCTCTGTGAAGTTTGAACAACCACCATTATTAGTCTTGCAGAGACCATGAAGAAGTAAAATTACAATAACTCAATGGTATCCACTTTACATATAAATGAGAAGCACATATGGTAGAGGAACAGTTTATAAAGACTCTATTGGTCAAGGCGCTCCATTCCTGATAGGGTGGCAGGAAGACTAACTGTAGAGCACCACCTCTCCTGCTCCTCCAAATCGAATCCCCCAGTCTCAGGCCCAGCTCTGGAACAGAACACCTGCTGCAGCCACCCTTTCCTCATCCATCTCCAGTGGCCTACCCAGATCCCCACACTTCCCTCCATCACCTACCCATTGCTTTGTCGAACCCTCCAGCTCTAGCAGGTCCTCCCTGACAACCTACAGGCCACTCTGGCCAGGGAAGCCAGAAGGCTAACTGCACATCTTTACATCTCCCTCCATTCCTCTACATCTACTCCCCTAGTGTCATCCCTAGCTCTGTTGCAGGCCTTGACTGTGGCTTCTCCTCACTCTCTGAATCCACTCCCAGGAACTAACTAAGCAGATCCTGGTGTTGGTTTTCCTCCCTCTTATGAAGTCACTCTATCAACTCAGCACATCCTCATTCCTAAAATGTTAGGTTTCAATACCTAGAAAGACATTTTGCCTAGAACATGTCATGCCCACACTTATCAGGACCTCAGAAGATTTTCCTATCAGGCAATACACTCTCCTAAGAACCAGAGAGGAAACAGAAACCAAGGAACAAAATACTCACCCAACATATACCAAATACAATCTTCCCAACCCCAGATGTCTGGAAATCAGTATTAAAAACACAATCAATAGTCAGGACAGTATGTCTTCATTAGAGTCTAGCAACCTTACCACAGCAGTCTCTGAGTATTTCAACATAACTGAAGCACAAGGACAAGACTTTAAAATAGACTTTATTAACATGATGGAGTGTTGGGGAGTACTTTGTAAGAGGGAGGAAAACAGAGTGTTCCACCAGAACCTGCTTAGTTTCTGGGAATGGATTCAGAGAGTGAGGAGAGGCCACAGCCAAAGTCTGCTAAAGAACTAGGGATGACACTGAAGGATTAGACTTGAAGGAATGGAAAGATACATGAAGATCCTTAAGAAATTAATAAATTCTTATGAAATCTATGAAAATACAAACAGTGGGAAGAAATTAATAAAAGTGCTCAAGACCTGAACGTGGAAATGGAATCAATAAAGAAACCCAAACTGAGGGAATTCTGGAAATAAAAATTTTAGGAACTTGAAGAAAAATTTTTCTTTGGTTGATGTATTTAGTTCTTCTATTGTGTCTTCAATGCCTGAGATTCTCTCTTCCATCTCTTACGTTTGGTTGGTAAAGTTACCTTTTAAAAGATTCCTAGAACAAAACATCCAGAAAATCTGGGATGCTATGAAAAGATCAAACCTAAGAATAACAAGAATAGAAGAAGAAGAAACATAGGTCAAATGCATAGGAAAATATTTTCAACAAAATTATAGAAAAAAATCCTAACCTAAAGAAGGATATAACTATCAAGATACAAGAAGCATACAGAATATAGAATACAAGGATACATCAAGTAAACTGAGTCAGAAAAGAAAGTCCTTTCAGCACATAGTAATCAAAATAATAAATGTACAGAACAAAGAAAGGATATTGAAAGCTGCAAGGTAAAAAAAAAAAGTAACATATAATGACATATAAATAATTATACCTAACTTCTCAATAGAGACTCTAAGAGAACATAAATGTCAGCCCAGACTACTATATCAGTAAAACTTTCAGTCACCATAGATGGAGAAAATAAGACATTCCATGACAAAAAAAATTAAGAAATATCTATTTATAAATCTAGCCCTACAGATGGTGCTAGAAGGAAAACTCCAACCTAAAGAGATTAGCTAGATGGAATAAATAATTCCAGATCAGTAAAGTAAAACAAAAAAAGGAAATCACACACACACACACAGAGAGAGAGAGAGAGAGAGAGAGAGAGAGAGAGAGAGAGAGAGAGAGAGAGAGAACAACATGATAACAGGAATCATCAACAAATATTGGTCATTGATATTTCTCATCATCAAATGTGTCAATTCCACAATAAAAAGACACAGACTAACAGAATGGATGTGAAAATAGGATCCATCCTTCTGCTGCATCCAAGAAATACACCTCAGCATCAAGGATAGACATCACCTCAGGATAAAGGATTAGAAAGAAATATTCCAATCAATGGACCTAAGAAACAAGCTGGAGTAGTCGTTTTAATATCTCACAAAATAAACTTCAAACCAAAACTAATCAGAAGAGATAGTGAAGGACACTGCATACTGATCAAAGGAAAAAAATCCACCAAGAGGACATTACAATTCTTAATATCGATGGCTCAAGCACAAGGGCACCTAAGTTTGTAAAATAAACACCACTACAGCTTAAATCATGTATTGACTCTCACGCACTGATAGAAAACACCACTACAGCTTAAATCATATATTGACCCTTACACACTGATAGAGACTTCAATATCCCACTCTCACCAGTGGACAAATCATCCAGACAAAAAGTTAATAGAGAAAGGATGCAGCTAACTGACATTTTCAGCCAAATGGACCTAATAGATATTTATAGAACATTTCACCCAAACATTACAATTCATGGAATTTTCTCTAAAATTGACAACATGCTTGAACACAAAACAGGACTCAACAGATATAAGGAAATTGAAACAATTCCTTGAATTCTATCATACCACCACAGATTAAAGCTGGATATCAAAACCAAGAGAAACTAAAGAAAGCCTATAAACTCATGAAACTAAACAACTCCCTACTGCGTAAAAAAAGGTCAAAACAGAAATTAAGAAAGAAATTAAAGTCTTTCTAGAATTAAATAAAAATGAATAGACAACATACCCAAACTTATGGGACACAATGAAATCTGTTCTAAGAGACAAGTTTATAGCACTTGTAGTTTATACCTATATTTTAAAAAAATGTAGACTTCTCATATTAGCAGCTTAACAGCATACTTGAAAGCTGCATAGAATAAAAAGAAGCAATCACACCCAAAAGGAATAAATGGTAATAAATAGTCAAACTTGGGGGCTAAAATCAATAAAATAAAAACAAAATATATTACAAAGAATCAATGAAACAGTGAGTTGGTTCTTTGAGAAAATAAGATTGACAAACCCTTAACTAAATTAACTGAAATTCAAAGAGAAAATCCAAGTTAATAAGAAATGAAAATGCATAACAACAGGTACCAAGAAAATCAAGAAAATCAAAAGAAATACTTTAAAAACATATACTCCACCAAATTAGAAAATCTAAAAGAAATAGATAATTTTCTCAATACATACCACAAACCAAAGTTAAATCAAGATCAGATAGAAATTCAAATATACCTAGAACACCCAGAAAAATAGAAGCAGCCATTAAAAGTCTCTCAACCAAAAAAGTCAAGAGCCAGATTGTTTTAGCACATAATTCTACCAGACATTAAAAGAAAAGGTAATGCCAATAGTCCTCAAATTATTCCACAGAATAGAAACAGCAGGAACCTTGCCCAACTCATTTTATGAGGCCACAGTTTTCCTCATATTCAAACCACATGAAAACCCAACAAAGAAAGAGAATTATAAATCAATTTCGATATAAACATGGATGCAAAAATAATAAAATACTTGCAAACCAAATCTAAGAACATATCAAAAAGATCATCTACCATGGTCAAGTAGACTTCATCTCGGAGATGCAGGGATGATTCAACATACACAAATCAATAATGTAATCCACCATATTAACAAACTGAAATACAAAAACTATGTGATCATCTCACTAGATCTAGAAAAGACCTTTGACAAAAACCCAACACCCATTCGTGATAAAAGTCCTAGAGAGATTAGGAATATGAGGGTCATACTTCAACCTAATAAAGGCAGTTTATAGCAAGTCCATAGCCAACATCAAATTAAATTGGGAGGAAACACAACGCAATTCCAATAAAACCAGGAACAAGAGACGGTTGACCACTCTTTCCATACCTATTTCAATATAATACTTGAAGTCTTAGCAAGAGTAATGAGACAACTAAAAGAGATCAAAAGGATACAAATTGGAAAGGAAGAAGTCAAAGTATCTTTATATGGAGATGATCTGAAAATATTCATAAGTGTCCCTAAATATTCCACTGGGGAACTACAACAGGTGATAAACACTTTCAACAAGGTAGCTGGATACAAAATTAACTCGCAAAATTCAGTAGCTCTCCTATATACCAATGGAAATCAGTCTGAAACACCTTTCACAATAGGCTCAAATAATATAAAATATCTTTTGTCATATCTAACTGTAGCGGGAGATATTTGAAAAAGTCAGGGTCGAGCACTGCTCGGCTAGCTCCTGGGCAGCCACAATGTTCCTGCTCTATGTTCCAGCATTGGAGGCAGCTCCAGCTAGCCAGGAGCGCCGGTTGGGGACTCATGAGACTCACAAGACAGTGTGGCATGGTTGTTGCCTCCGCAGTTCAGCTGCATGGACTCCATGGTTATAAGGATGGCCCTTGGTTCAGGTCTGCCAATCCTCATGGTTCTCGGCTCAACCCTAGACAATAACCACCATTCTCACAGTACTCGGTAGAAAGAAGACTCTTAGTGCTTAAAGATTAACCAAATAGATTTATATATCATCAAATACTCAATACACAAGATGCCCACAGAATTAGAATTGTAAACCCAATTACCTAACCTTGATATGAATAACTGCCAGAGACAGGAAGGTAACATCTCCTGCCATCTTTCTCTCCTCCATCTTCTCCTTTCTCCTTCCTCACTTTCCTCCTCCCAACTCCTAGCTCCACCTACCTCTTCCACTGTCCAATCACCAAGCTCCGCTGCAAATACAATGGGCAGAAAAATCCTGTCACATCTAATCAAGCAAATAAAAGACTTGTGTGATAAAAATTTCAAGTCTTTGAAGAAAGAAATTGCAGGCAATATTAGAAGACAGAGAGATCTCATATGCATATGGATTTGTAGGAGTAACAAAGTAAAATGGCCACCCTACTGAAAGTAATCTACAGATTGAATGCAGTCCTCATCAAAGTTGCAACACAATTCTTCCCTGACCTTGAAAAGACAATTTCAGCTTCATATGGAAACACAAAAAGAACAAGATAGCTAGAACAACCTTGAATAATAATAAAAGTGATGTGTTTATAAAAAGATAAAGAGAAGTGGGATATGTTCTATGGAGGGGTAGTCAGGTATGGGGAAAGGGGGTGCCTTGGCAGGCCCATGCTGAGGCATCCCTTCCCCCTGAGGGACCTGTCCCAAGATGGTGTAGTATAGAATAGAGTTTAAGGGCATGGGAGGAAAGTTGAGAGAGAGAGAGAGAGAGAGAGAGAGAGAGAGAGAGAGAGAGAG
>NW_021604668.1:3528647-3539682 GCF_004785775.1 Grammomys surdaster | reverse complement strand
AGAGAGCGAGGAGGGGGCAAGCAGTCCCTTTTATAGTGAGTCTGGCATTCCTGGCTATTGCCAGGTAACTGTGGGGCGGAGCTTAGACAGAATGCTAACAAAAAGAATTGCTAAATGGAGCACCATCCTCCAATTTAAGTTGTACTACAAACCTATAGCAATAAAAACACCATGGTATTGGTACAAAAACAGTTGTTGATCAACGGAATTGAACTGAAGACTCAAACATAAATACACACACCTATGGACACCTGATATTTTATAAGATAGAGGCCAGAAATACACACTGGAAGAAATAGCATCTTTAACAAATGTTGCTGGCCAAACTGGGTGGCTGCATATAGAAGAATTCAAATTAACCCATACTTATTGCCCTCACAAAACTCAACTCCAAGTGGATCAAAGACTGAAAAATAGAACCAGATACGCTGGACCTGACAGAAGAGAAAGTGAGGAATAGCCTTGAACTCATTGGCACAAGAGAAGACTTTCTGAACAAAATACCATTAGCATAGGTACTACTAAGACAAACAATTAATGGGACTTCATTGAAACTGAGAAGCTTGGAAAAGGAGATTGTCATTAGGACAAAGAGTCAGCCTATTGAACAGAAAATATTTTTACCAACTTCACACTCAATAGAGAACTAATATCCAAAATATACTTTAAAAATTCAAGAAACTAGGTGTGAAGAAATTTAAAAAACAGTTAAAAAATTGGGGTATAAATCTAAACAGAATTCTCAATAGAGGAAGCTCAAATGGCTGAGAAGTGCTTAGAGAAATGTTCAACATCCTTAGGCAACAGGGAAATGCAAATCAAGGCTACTTTGAGATTTCATGTTACACCTGTCAGAATGGCTGAGATCAACAACAAAATGACAGCTCATTCTGGTGAGGATATGGAGTAAGTGGAACACTCATCTGTTGCTGAAGGGAATGTAGCCACTGTGCAAGTCAGTGTGGTGCTTCCTCAGGAAGATGAGAATGATTCTACCTCAAGATCCAGCTATTCCACTCTTGGGCATATACCCGAAGGATACTCTATCCTACCACAATAATACTTGCTCAGCTGTGTCCATGGATGCTCTATTAATTGTAGCCAGAAATTTGAAACAACCTAGATGTTCGACAATGGATGAAGAAACTGCCATACATTTACACAATGGAGTATCACCCAGCCATTTTAAAAATTACATTATAAAATTTGAAGGCAAATGGATGGAACTAGAAAAAAGTATCCTAGGTGAGGTTCCAGGCCTAGAAACACAAATATGGTAACGTATTCACTTACGTGTTGATTAGCTATTAAGTCAATGGTGACAAAGTTACAGTCTAGAAAACCACAGAGGATGGGTACTGAGTAAGACACTAGAGGAAACAGTTGGGAAAGGAGACTGGAGTAGACAATTATGGGTGGGGGAGGTTGCTGGAACAAGAAGATCAAGCATTGACTGAGGGGGAATGGAGTGTGGGAGGGAATATGATGAAACACAGTTAAAACTAAGGGGCATTTGAGGAGTAGTACAGAAACCCAATAAAGTAGAAACTTCCTAAAACATATACATATTTGATAATCTAAATGAAATAGCCAAATAATGGGAAGACAGAGTCCCAGCTGGTCATCTCTTGTCACTCAGTGAAGCTTCCAGTACCAAAATTGGGCTACATCTAATTGAGTTGTTGGCCAAAGAGACTTCATGAGAATCCCCAAACAATCCACACTGTTGCCAAGGTTATACCTTGCTCCACAAACTAACAGCAAGGTCTTGTTGCTGAAGACAACACCTACACAACTCATTGAACATGGAGACGTGTTGCTGGTGCCTATATACACCCTCCACCTCTATGTACTAGTGTCTTCAGCAAAGGAAGGTACTCTGCATGCTACCAAAAGAGAAACGTAAATACCAAGCCAGCCACAAAACCTTTATCTACAATAGTGTACTGCCTACAAGATATGCTGGGGAACCTCTGGCAGCAGATGGAAACAAATACAGAGACCCACAGCCAGACAATATGCAGAGAGCAAGAGACTACAGAATGCTCAGCCCTCAGTGGGATGTCTCCATCAAATCCTTCCCTTCAGTACGCAGGAAAGCCTCTAAGGAAGAGAAGGTAGAAAGGCTGTACCAGAGGGGATGGAGGACACAAAGAAAACAGGGCCCTTTAAATAAACGAAGCTCTTACGATCTCACAGAGACTGAGGCAGTATGCACAGGGTCTTCATGGTTCTGTGCCAGGTCCTCAATGTACATATTATAGCTTCCAGTTTAGGGTTTTCATGAGATTCCTGAGTGTTCGAGCAACTGGATCTCTGATTCTTTTACCTTCTCTTGGGCTCTTTTTCTTCTGTTGGTTTTCCTGTCCAATATCAAGGTGTGGTTGTTTTTGTTTTATCTTATTATATTTTATTTTGTTGTATTTAAAAATGAGTGAATGAATGAATGAATGAATGAATGAGTGAATGAATGAATGAAAACCTGGCTACTATGGTAAAGGTTTAACAGGTAGACTGTTATTTATACCTGGAAGAGGAAAAATCAGTTTTCTCCAGTGGAGCGACACTGGGTATGTCAACCACTACAGTACAGGCCTTGTGTTCATGAGTAGCTGAACAATATATAACAGACTCCACAATTCTTTTGTGTGCTTTTGTTTGGTAACAGTTTGGTGCTTTGGTTTTTTTTTTGTTTGTTTGTTTTGTTTTGTTTTGGCGAGGTTTTTAATTTTTATTTTATTGGTTTTGGGTGTTGTTGTATTAGGGTTTTGCTTCTTTTTTTGAGAAAAAAAATAAAGTTGGGAAGGGACGAATATTATCAAAATGTACTTAAATTTAAATTTTGCTTTAAATAATAAAAATATAATGAAAATTTAAAATCTATATGTCAGACTTGCACCATGTCATTTTTCTCCACCGTTTTCTTTTATTTTCCTTCTAGAGCCTTCCACTCAGGTGTTTGTAAATAGTCCCTGGACTTAAGGTCTTATGAGGATATCTCCAAGATTAGATCTGAATTTTGCTCATGTCTCCAGAACTATTAAGACAATGGTGAGATCTATTCTCTATGGAATCATCTCACCTGGGTATGTTCAGAGAGACTCAGCTCAACAAATCCACTTCTGAGGTGCAGTGGGCACTGGCAACACTAGGCTAGGGAGTGCTTTACTGAAAGCTCAGCCATTCTCAGCACTGAGCACAGACATTCCATTCAGAAAAGAGCTTGCCAGCAAAAACTCCATGAGCTAAGCACAAGTAGGCGTTTGTTTGTCTTTCCACTTATTTATATGGGGCTAGGGAAGTCTGAGAGGCACACCTAGCTTACTGTGCCCAACAGTGGTGTCCTGGCTAGTTTTATGTCAACCTCACACAGGCTAGAGCTATCTGAAGGGAGGAAACCTCAATTAAAGAAATATCTCCATAAGATCCAACTGTAAGAAATTTTCTTACTTATTGATCAATGAGGGAGGGCCCAGACCATTGTTGGTGCTATCTATCCCTTCACTGACAGTCTTGGTTTCCATATGAGAGGAATCAGGCAAGCCATGGAGAGCAAGCCAGTAAGCAGCACCCCTCCATGGCCTCTGTATCAGTTCCTGCTTCTAGGTTCCTGCCCTGCTTGAGTTCCTCCCCTCACTGCCTTTGATGAGCTGATACATGGAACTGTGAATGAAACAAACCTTTTTCTCTCCAACTTGCTTTTGGTCACGGTGTTTCATCATAGCAATAGTAAATCTACCTAAGACAAGTGGCTAGAGAGGACTCATAAGTCAACATCTGTTTTCTTTATAACAGAGGAGGAAAGGGCCACTTCTTACAGCAGTGTAAAGATACAGCAGGAGCCTCTCTGGGCTTCCATACATCACTGGAAAGTAGTCATTGCCATTTTGAGGCCAGGAGAAAAGTCAGAGATGCCTCACACCCTAGTTGTTTTCTTCTGTATTCAGTGCTCTCAGTCTTTTGTGGTGAGCAGGCTGCAGGGCTTGTGCATGCTCCTGGGCTTGCTTTGTCCTCGATTGTGCACTGCTGGAAGTCAGGGAAGCTATGATGTCACATCCCACAAACCAGACATATGCTAGTGGCCTCCCTGCACTAGTCCTCACCACATATGCTGATCGCAAGAATGAGCTCAATGAAGGGAATGAGCCTGCCATTGTTGGCAAGATGAATTCTGAAAGCGTCTTCAGGAATTTTTTTTTCGTGAATGTTTACACAAAAATCAGAGGAGGTAGTGGCCCCTCCTACTTAATTTCCTACACAGTTGGAGAGTCGGGTGTATTTAAAAACCTCAAGCACTTGAGGGATCTAGTGTGTGAAGTTTCAACCACACACAGGAATCAGTAGAATATTGGAAACAACCACACTCCAAATTGAGTCAGCTGAGACCCAAGAGACCAGATAAGACAACATGGAGTAGCATGGTGCCAGTGAGTCTGGTACAGAGCAGTCTATTGCTGCTTCTCAGCCCCAGTTCTGATGTTCTGACATTTCTAGAATCAAGGCACATCTTGGGGTTAGCACCAAAGAAATCAGGCAGAGGTGTGGTATTCACTCACAGGCAGGTGGGACAAAGCAGGCTTGGGGTAGGCCTTCTGCTGAGCTCAGCTTGAGTCCTCTACATTTGGCCTGCCACACAGGAAAGCATTGTTATTGAACAGCCTGAAAGCATCTTCAGTCTGAAGCACTAAAATTAAAAGGTTTCTTTTATGCAAATGGATGGCTGTTTAGAGTACACAGTACAACTCCAGAAAGTAGACATTTCTCAATCTCTCAACAACTCTCAAAAAAAGGTCAGGTTTTTTGTTTGTTTGTTTTTAGGATTAAAGGGATGTATGGCAAGTTAGTACCAGAGAGTATCTCTTTGCCACTGAATAACTGTGAGCTAATGGCTACCCAAGAGGCTTCATTCCCCAGGAACTACAGAAACTTGTAAAAAGGAGCTACACCAGTGTCTCCTGGTGCTTCTGATGCTTGCTCTGCTGCTCTCTACAACATCCAGAAGGCATTGAGACAGAAGAAGAATATTCCCCAGAAACAAGAACTCAGAATCTCTCCCAGGACAGGCCTAGATCTTTCTGGAAGGAATGTTGAGCCCTAGTCTAGGGTGGCTGTGGATATTAGGTATGGGGAGATGGAGGATAAAATGAAACCTTCTCTTTCAGCACATGGCAAGGTGCTAATGGAAGATGTCTGACCCCTGTGAAAGGTTCAGTTGACCTCCAAAGGGGTCAAGACCCACAGGTTGAGAACAACCACTGTAGCTGTTTCTAGTTTTCATGTTTTGCTTAGAGATTACCTGGAAGATTTTGTTAATCTTCAATAAATAAAAGTTCTATATTCCTAATCTATGAGAATAAAACAACAAATAAATTTGCATATGCCCAGCATTTATCTCAGAATGTAGGACATGTTAATACTTCCTGAAACAGTGGGAAAACACATTGTATGCAGAGCCTGACCAACAATCAAGAACCATTGACATAGAATCACTTAGGAATCCCAAGGCCCAAGCCAAATTTGACAAGCTAAGTACGAATGTGGTCTATTCCAATTTTACTGAAACATTCCCAAGAAGTTTTGGGCATAACGCTCACCATGCCTGCTGAAGCCTTCAAGTCCCCTAGGAGACACCAGACTTAGGACCTACCAAGCATGTTTATTTCCATGTCTGACCTTCAACCTCCTGAGAGCCAGCCCTCTGCTTGTGGCGTCTCAGGGGATAGTGTTTAGACTGCAATCACGGCAGACTTCATAGGTCATCAGCTCCAGCGGGAACTGGGCAGGGTATAGGAGACCTGTGGGGAACTCAAGGCTGTGTCCCATGGAAACTATTCAAACGTTTATAAAACATTGCAAAGGTCAAACAAAATAGTTCTGTAGGCAGGTCCTCTGATTTATGCTGGAGTTGGCTTACCCACCCACACCAAAAGGCCAGGACAATTTCTTACCCGTCTTTGGTTCCCCAACTCTCAGCTCAGTACCTGCTCATTGCAGATTCAAGAAAAATGTTTAGCAGGACAGAGGAAGAGATGGAATACTAACCCATAGCTGAGAATACAATGCTTATTCCTGTAAGCAGTCAGTGAACGGTCTTCTATGTCATGGTCAACTAACTCAACTGGATGTGGGTATGCACTAGCAAGACTGGACAGTGAGGTTGGTACAGGGTAAGTAGACCCACATGAACTCATTTCTTCTGGAGAGCCCCTTAAAGGCCCACTGCTTCAAGAGATACTGGGTATCCGGGACATGGTCTAGGCCAATGTACCAGGGAGTTTAAGAAAAAAATGATTCATCAGGTCCTAAGCAATGAGGTCCTTGGTATTATATAATGATCTCTTTCCTATGAAAATTAAAAAAAAGAGACTAAACTAAACCACCTTTCAAAAGTGTACACTCTAAACAAGACCCCACAGAACAACTAATTCTCTGTTCTCATCCTATCTTCAAAGATCACCCTCCAAATATCAGCCAGTCCATCACGTTCCATCCCTTTAGAATGAAGACCTTGGCCTCTAGAGCTCAGAACACCCAGTGTCCTGTGAGGAAAGAGGTGACTTTCAGAAAATTTGATGCAGGCATGTGGGGTGGGGGGAGTTCTCTTCAGACCATGTAAGAAAGAGGAGCAGTATCACCAAGAAGACCAGATGTCTTAACAATAGCAAACTAAACATACCTGCATCAATATATTTACTACAGATATGCTACACTGATTTTTATCTTTATAAATGTATGAATATTTATATGCTTAAAAGATACTAAAATGTAATAATATGAAGCATATTTACCCTTGGGTGTCAATACTGTACTCTTCTCTCATTTTTAAATTTTCTATATTATTGACAGGATAAGAAATTATCCAATTACCTCCAATGTGTAAATATTATGCTTACAATTTAAAAAATAACCAAAACTTAAAGGAATAATGTAGTGACCTGCTTTTAATAATCTCTTAATGAGCATTTTTATTATTTTATACCTTTATATAATGCCATCATGTTGGGGAAAAAAAAAAGTTTGTTCTAACCACCATGAGAAAGTAATCAGATGAGCAGAGGTGAGTCAATTCAAGTCAATTCAGTGAAGCATTTCCTGAGGACTGAACCAGGCAAGGTCAGAGACACACAAGTGTTCTGCATTGCCCCAAGTGTGCGTCCCACATCTCACCTGAGGAAGGAGGGCCCTGAGGGATTCAGCAGTGCTAGAGTCACTGAAGACAATGGGCCCAGGGCCTGGACTCAAAGCCTTGGAAGTCCAGACATGAGAGCTAGAGAGAGAGATAAGGGCCAGAATGTGCTCCAGGTTCAAAAGTGGAAGATCCTGCTGGCAGGAGGGAGAATCCTTCTAGAAGGGCATCAACCCTTGGCATTATAAAGGTGTAAACTGCTTCTTCAGAACAAGGCTCGGGATTTACCAACCTTGTTTTAGCAATTTAAAAGCCCTGCCCCCATCCCCGTGGGAAAAAATTTAAGGCATCTCAGAAAAGTCAAGTTATGTGGATTAAGGACTGAAATGTAAGATCTGAGACTATGACGCTACCAGGAAAGGACACTGGGGAAATGTTTCAGGTCGACGGAGTGGGCACAGATTTTCTGGATAAGAGCCCAGGGAACAAGAGCAAAAAATAGACACGGGATCACATCAAACCACAAAAGCTTCTTTACTGCAAAAGAAACAATCAACAGAGTGAAGAGGCAGCCTAGAGAGTGGGAAGAAACTGCTGTAAACTCAACACCCATCAAGGGATAGCTTCAAGCGTATATATGGATCTCATGCAACAGCAGTATAACGGTCATAGTGATGACTCTATTAAAACTGGGCAATAGACTTAAACATTTCTCAAAAGAAATTACATACAGATGGCCAATGAATATATTTTAAAACAAACAAACAAATAATAATAACTATAATAATAACAAACTTCAAATGAACAAATTTTAAAAAAAAAAACTTCATTAGTCATCAGGGAAACGAAATCAAAACCACAAGGAGATGTCACCCCAATCCAGTTAGGATGACCTCTATCAAAAAAAAAAAAAATGAAGCAGCGAGAAAGGAAGCCAAATGTAAGCTGACAACCATGTGCGTTCACATACCCAGCATCGAAAACTATGGAGGTTCCTTCAAAATATCAAAAATACTGTCAGAACAGAGATTTGACCAGTTCCATGAAAGCCTTCTGCATGTCTCGGCATTCCCGAGACACTAGTTTCCCAGATGAGGGCCAGGCCCTGATCACTAAGACACAACAGATAGAAACAGTGCTCATCTGTGGGTAGCATGGGCGAGGAACAAGCCCACCTGGACCTCCTTTTACCCAGTTTCAGTGCCACCTGCTGCTGCTCTACTGTCTGCGCTTTTCTGTTGACACCAGCTGTCCCTGCAGCAACTGGGATGAGTTATAACAAGCCCCATAAGAGACATCTGGCCTTATTTATGGATGCTCTGCTCAATACATATTACCATCCACAGGCTCTGCCTCATACAGACACATCTGACTCCTGGGTGCCATGCAAGGACAGCAGTGATTCTGGTCTTTCCAGGTCATCAGTGCCCTAGAAATGCAGACAGGTGATTTTTCTGGGGCATTTGACAGCCATTATAGCACAGTGCCAATTGCTAGGGTCAGCACCCACGGCTTGAAATCACAATGCACTGAGCAACCACAGATACACAGTTCTTCAGAGAACAGCGTGAGTTTGAATGTGATCAAAACAAAGATTCGAAAGGTACACCTCCAGCTTTCAATTTTCAGGACCACAAAACTTGGGAAAGTGATATGCTTAGAGGCAGACATCCTGTATAATTCCGTTTTCTAAATGACACAGTGGTGAATGGATAGCTTTTGAAACGTAACATATTACCCTATGGAACAGTCCACAAATGGGACGCAAATGTACTCAATGGTTGGGCTGGTTGGTAACTGAATGACTTCTATTCACAAAGAATGTAAAAGCTGATAAGAAACAGCAGACAACTGATTGTGTTTAAGTGGAATGAAGCTAAACAAAGATACCACACAGTCCAGGCAGAAAGATGGAGGTGGGTACATTCTGACTGGATGAAGGAAACTGTCAGAGGCACCACATTCCATCTTTTCTGCCTGCTGAAAATAATGCACCATGCTGATCCACAGAGGGAGTTCCAGAGACCTAAAAGTCCCACCTTGAGCCCAGTCTCAGGACTGAGTCTTGGACTGGGTGGGTCTTAGCATAACATCCTAGTGTCACAATGTTAATTATTTTGTGCTGTTTTATTATTTTTTCCTCAAATGTCTGTTCAATGCAAAAAAAAAGGTTTTCTTAATAAAAAATTACAGGTAGTTACATATAGAAACTAAATTCTGTTCAAGTAACTCAGTCTGTTAAAAAAAAAAAAAAAGAAAAGAAAAGAAAAGAAAAAAAAGACTTGACAAGTGTCACCAGGGACCAAGCAGTTTCTGGTCACACATCTTTTTTTACTGTTCTAAACAGACTTCCTTAGAAAAGCTCTTCCAAATAGGTTGTTCACTATCTTGAACTTGCCCATGGTCTCCCTCGAGTTTTCCCACAGGGTATGGGTGTGGGTGAGCTTTTAGGAAGAGTTTAATAGGCAAAGCCTAGACCCTCAAGGGTGGCCTCCAAGAGCAGAGTATATACTGCACATCTCTCTGCAGTGACAGCAAGTTGCTCTTGAGCTACTGTTGCCAATGCCCAGGACACATTCCTGATGTTGAGTTCAAGAGCTAGCCCCACTTTTCCTATGAATGGCAGCTTCATTAGCCATTAGCCCCAAATGGCCATCTGTGTGCAACGGGCTGGCTGCTGGGCTGAGCAGGTGGTTATGATGTGCATCTTTCACAGCAGGGGGAGATCAGAGACCGGTAAGGACCCTGCAGAATCCTTTGCCTTCCTCCTCCTGGTCCTTCAGTAGAGACACTTTCCTGACCTGCACAGCAGTGCTGCTGGGCAGTTAGTGTGGTGAGGGTGCAGCTTGAGAATTTAAACAAAACCTGTTGGGAGAAAAAAAAAGCAAAAACAAAACAAAAAAGAAAAACAGGGCCAGCAAGATGGCTCAGTGAGTAAAGGCATTTGCTGCCCACATGGTATTTTGATGGCCAGTTTGATAGGAGAAAATTCACTCTCATAACTGTCTTCTGCCTTTCAGACACACACTAGGGCATGCACACGGGCACATATTTGGGTACGCTCACACACACACACACACACACACACACCATATACATAAAGAAATAAATGCAAAAACAGTTTTAATTATACAAAGAGATTTATTTCTCAGTTCTGAGGGCATGAAGTCTGAGTTGAGTGCTGGCTGACTTGGTATCTGGTGAAGGCTGACTTCGTGTCCTCACAGCAGCATTTAATGAATGCCATTCATATGGACATGAGTATGGGGCCATCCATGATGTATGGTGAACCTACCAGGTACCATATCTTTAAAGAAGACTGACAATGCTTCCCCTATCAGCCGCCAGCTGTGATAGCTGCACAGCTAGGAAGAGGGGCCTGTTGGACCCTCTAAATATTGTATGGCTTGCTATTGTGCAGGTCTTGTGGAGGTGATCAAAGCCTCTGTGCATTCATAAGTGCAGTGGTCTTGTCATGTCCAGAAGATAGTGTCTCACTATTCCCTTCCCAAGCTCTGACTCTTAGTGTTTCTGCCCCCTGTTCTGTGATGTTCCCTGAGTCTTGGGGAAGAGGTGTGATACAGATGTCCCATTTGTGGGTAAGTAAGGATGGGAGCTTTTCTAAAGAAGACACTTGTGCTCCTCCTTTAGCTGTCAAGACGACTGAGACAATGATTCTCAAGGAACTGACATCTCATGCTGGGAAAGGGAAAAGAATGAAGCCTGATGACAGCCGGAGGAGGACTTTGCCTCCCAGAAAGAGGTCTCACAAAGTTCTGACCACCACTTGCAGGAGATACAGGGACTGAGACAATGGTGGCTCAGTGATGGGTGAAACCACACCATAACCAGGACTGCTTAGTGTGTGTGTGTGTGTGTGTGTGTGTGTGTGTGTGTGTGTGTGTGTGT
>NW_021604668.1:3524972-3528637 GCF_004785775.1 Grammomys surdaster | reverse complement strand
TGTGTGTGTGTGTGTGTGTGTGTGTGTGTGTGTGTGTGTGTGTGTGTCACTATTTAAGCCTCACATCAGGACCACAAAGATGCATTTAGCTGGAGGCTTTCTTAAAGCCCCATTTGGCACATGACCACTTGCGTTCTGTCTCCTTGTCCGGTGGGTGTTCCATGTGATGCAGTGATTCTAGGCTGCCTTCAGATACCCAGCACTAACACAGTCTCCCTGGAAAAAAGGTTGCCTAAGAGGTAGGCAGGCATTTCAGCTATTTGACTTTGATGCATATAAAGAAAATCTTTTGAAAAAAATAAAATGTTTCCCCTGTTTGATCAATGTGGGGAACCCTCTCCTTGGATATAAACAGAAGGATTGTATTACTGTGGAAGTGTTTAAGCCTACTGCTTCTTATTGTGTTTTGAATCAAACATCCAGGCATAAAGTGTGGAGAAGTGGCCAGAGCTCAGGCTGCTGCTGCTGCCCCCTTGTGCCTCACATGCCATACTGCATGATGCTTTTACAAATGCACTTTCGTCTTCTGTTCAATAGCTTCTCAGTTGTGACCGGATAAGGAACCACTTGATGTGGAGCTATGAGTAAGGTTCCCTCAGGATAAACTCACCGAGAACCAGGATGTGTACCTTCAGTCATCAGTATGCCGAGACCACCCAGACCAAAGCCTTCAGAGACAGCATCTGCAGACTCGGTGCCATGTTGGATGCCCTGAGGCCTAGACCCTCTGATGACCGCCCCACAGAAGCAGGTGACAACAGGAGCTGCTGGAAGGGGCAGCACTCTACCAGGATCTTCACTCTATCTCCTCAGGACACCATGCAGCTGGTGGAGTGGAAGGAATAGATTCTGTAAAGGGCAAGGGCCTAGAAACTACACATCTAAGACACCCTCAGCCCCACCTACAGGCTTGTGCTTCAAACAAGTCCTGTTCTGTGAGGCAGGGTTCATCAAGGTGCTAAGAAGAATGTTAAAAGGCAAAGATCTCACAGACCAACACCCCGAACTCTAGATGTCATGAGGCAAGTCCCAGATCTGACAAGACCCCTTCAATAGCCCTCTCCCTAACCCTAATCCTATCCCTGACCCCGATCCTGACCCTGACCCCAACCCTCACCCTAAAGCTCAGCAGGAGGAAAGACTTCACTGCTGTGAGGAAGGGTGATGACTTAGGCAAGAGAAAAGTGATGCTGTAAACCTCAGGAGAACCACTAAGAGCTGTAAGTGATACATCAGCATAACACACAAAGTGGAATCACTATAAATACTCAACCTACTCAAGGCAAAAGAAATAAAAAAGGAAAATAAAATATATCAGTAATCTGAAAAGGCCTTTTATTCTTATCCCTTCCCTCCCACCCCTAGGATTTAGTGTTCCATCAGGCTCCTCAGGGTTCCCAGCCTTTCTTCTAGCAGCTGAGCCCTCTCCTCACACGGCCTCATGGCATGCTTTCTCCCTAACCAAGCAACTCCAGCATCCTCAGAGGATACTTATGTTAATTTGTTTTATCACCAATGACTAATACTACAAAGAAAACAGGAGAGGAAACAGCTTAAGGAGAGCTTTATTCTGTCATCCCTTGAGAGGGCTCAATCCATGATGGGGTGTGTGTGTGTGTGTGTGTGTGTGTGTGTGTGTGTGTGTGTGATGTGTGGCTCAGTAGAGTAGTTCACATCATGGAGGGCCAGGAAGCAGAGAGAAAGCAATGCCACCCTCATCTGGTTCTAGGGCCTCAGCCCTAGGAATAATGTGGCCCATATTCCAGAGTGGGTCTTCCCCTTGGTTAATCTTCTCTGAACTGTACTCACAAACACACCCAGAGATTCTCCTCCATTTCCTAGATGGCTACATCCAGCCAAGATCACAGTGAGGATTAACCATGGCGAAGCACTCCCAAGTCAAGAGTCTGCCTCATGCTTGGATTTGCTCTTCTCTCAAACGAAAACACTAAGAATGTTGTATATTCCCAGCCAGTGGGAGATTTTCTGATATACAGCTGCAGGCTAGAATGGTTATCTTCTGTCCTTCACTCTCCCAGAATTGAAAAAAGAAAATGCATTTTCCATAGTTGGTACTACTAATGCAGCTCTTCCAACCTCCATGTCCCCAGGATTCTTTCTGAGAAATTTATAATTTGGAGTGTCAAATTATAAATGATTATAAGTGATCACCAGTTGAGATCTAATCCATAAGAGAAAGGAGCATTCCACCTCACTGGCCAGGGGAAACTGGAACAGGAGGCGGAGCTGGTTTTCCATTTATTTCCCTAAGCCACTGTGAGATGGTGTTTGGGTTTTTGTTGGTGGTGGTGGTGGTGGTGAGAGGCTGCAGTAAGCAGGGCAATCACACTTTGGTTTCATTCTGCAAGGGTGTTGCCAATATTCAGGAGAGAGGTTGGTAGTTACCGGAGGCCAAAAGAGCCTATTTCAATGAAGTGAAGAGGACAATACATTGGGTTGTCATCCCTAGAGAAGAGGGGCCTCTTTTCCTTCCTCTGTCATCTCAGCATCTCTGTGTAACTCACAGGACACTCAGCTGTGGGGCTGAGAAGGAAACATTCTGACACTGTGCGAGTAGAGGCTGCAAATACTGAGAGAACAGTTTCTCAACCCTGTTTACATTCAGCACATGGCTCTGAGTTACAGATAATGTGCCACCTCAAAGGCAGTGCCTCAAATATACACAGCCTTCCAGAGGGCCACACAGCCACTAAGGGCTGGCTGTCCTTCTTGTTATGTCTTTGCTGTCCATCACTCTCCCTCCTGTGATACCAGTCAGCCTAAAGAGCCCTGAAGGACAAACGAACAAACAAGAAACCAACTGAAGGTTTTTGATCTTCATCTATCCACACGGCATTGCACTACAGACAGTTCTCATACAGTGCTACACTTGGGTCACGCAACTCAAAAGCATCATATGACCATGAAGCAATTCAGAGCCAGCACAGAGTCAGAGGGAGGTGACTGCCCACCGCTGCGATTGTGTAAGACTCACAGACACTGAGATGCAGAGAGACTCCAAGGACAAGGACCTAAGAATATTGATTCTAACTTGGGAAAGAAGCCTGTACACAACATCCATCTTAAATACTCTAGACCAGTCACTGAGCCCAGTGTCTCACCTCACTCCCACATGTGTGACTGACTCATGAGTTTTATGAAGCTGCAGAGAGGAGATTCCAGTCCTTTGTTTAACACGGGTTGGCTAAACATCCACTTACTCAGTGGCTCTGTGCCAATTACATAAACATGCCCTCTGCCGACACATTCTTGCAGTCTCCCTTTCTGCCAAGCAGTGCTAACCCACTGTGTTCATCTGTCTCTGCAGTTGCCCACTGCTCCTTGTGATTCAGTGACCAGTATGACAGGGGACAAAGACAGTGCCACCTTGTGGAGAGAAACCAGCCAACTATAGCAGTACCTCACTGGGTCAGCATGTGCATGCTGCATGCATCTGTATGTGCCTGCATGTATGTCCTATGCATGTGCCTGTGTGCCATGTGCACGTGTACAGACTGAGACAGGCCTCTCTGAACTATTCTGTCATTTTCGTGATAAATGAATGAGTTCTAAGTCAACATGATGAAAAAAGAAGCAAAGATGGATGAGTTGCTGGGGGTAGTTACACAAGGATGAGTGAGATGCTGGGGGTAGTTACACAAGGA